>NC_090275.1:34546902-34846902 GCF_040414725.1 Anabrus simplex
GATGTATAATGAGGTTTAATTCACAAAAGACTAACAACAATAGTCTCCTATATCAATGAAAATCAAAATAGGTGGTAGTGGTGATCATTGTTTTAAGAGGCCAAAAGAAGCCAAGTTTTAGAGTAAACTGAGTGACAACATCTACTAATGCACACTCGTCAAAAATATCGTAAATCCGTAACTTGTAAACTCGTAACTTGACAGGTTTGATCCTGGATCAGTCTGATGGTATTTGAAGGTGATCAAAAAAAGTCAACCTCATGTCGGTAGATTTCCTGGCATGATAAAGAACTCCTGCAGGACAAAATTCCAGCACCTTGGCATCTCCGAAAACAGTCAACAAAATTAGTTAGTGGGACGTAAAAACAATAACATTATTATTATTTATTATTATTATTATTATTATTATTATTAAATACTCTCATAATTAAGACCTGAAAAAACACTTATGTAGCCACCAAAATGAGTGTTTATAGCTCATTCTCAAATTTTGGTGAATTGTCAAACCTTACTACAGACTATGCTCGCAGTGCGACATGAACGTAATTATGGCCACAGTTAGAGTGGAATGAGTTAATACGTCAGTAATACCAGCTGGTACACAGTGTCGCACACATCAGATGAAATGTTGAAAGTGACCTCTTCCTGCCTGAACACAGGTCTCTGCTCATCTTCGCACCAAGTGCCGAATATAATCAAAAATGTCTGGTGTAGTGCGTTCTGTCTGACAGGCTGCCACAATGCACACACAGAGAGATGGTTCATCATCAACAGCAGTCCAATATACGACATACTCCGTAATGATAATGATATTCGTATGGCCTCAGCTACCGTGTGCAGACATATCAATTTGATGCCATCTGGCTGTCTGTTCGTCAATTTCGACATTCCATTTTACTCTAGGCCCATTAGATGGCAGACCGAGTAAAATGAAACTTTACAAGTAATAAATCTCATTGTAGACCGTATTGGACATCAGATATAGTTAACTATTATTCTTGTTTTAATGTTCATAAAATGAAACTCTCTTGGGCGTCTATGACTGAGATTTAATGAATTTCCTCGGGTAAACACCAAATGTGTCACCAGAGATCTTTTACATGCCAACATCGTACAATATGGAGTGTCAAATGGACTTTCTTCCACTCTTCAAAAATCCGACTACCTCTGCTGGGTTTGAACCCGCTATCTTGGGATCCATAGGCTGACGCTCTACCACTGATTCACAGAGGCAGACGCCCAAAACAGTTTCGGTTTACCCTGTCTGCCATCTAGTAGGCCTAGAGTAAAACAGAACGTTGAAATTGACGAGCATACAGCCAGATGGCGTCAAATTTAAATGTGTGCACACGGTAGCTGAGGCCATACTATTATTATTATTATTATTATTATTATTATTATTATTATTATTATTATTATGACAGACTCTGTGTGTCCCCAAAGGAAATCGTCGAGGGGATTTAAGCCAGGACAATGTGGTGGCCAAGCAAAGGTAGGATGACTTTGCAACTGAGGAGTGTCTGTTCAAAAAGGCACTATTTTCACTGTAAGAAAGTTGTAGAAAAATGTAAGAAACATGGGACATACCCATGATCGAGTATGATACAACTTTTAAGGAATTCCTTCCTTTTTTTTTTCTTTCCAAGTTCCTTTACGTCGCACCGACACTGATAGGTCTTATGGTGACGATGGGATAGGAAAGGGCTAGGAGCGGGAAAGAAGTGACTGTGGCCTTAATTAAGGTACACGTCCCAGCATTTGCCTGATGTGAAAATTGGAAACCACTGTTACGCACACTCTACAGCTTCAAAGACTCTTCATGTATTCTTACTGTCCGCCTACTTCGCTGCTCGACTGGTGCTACTCCTACATCGTTGTCATGCTCGCCCGGCCAACACCAACTGTGCTACTCTCCACTCCCATCAGCCCTCCGCTACGTCACTATGACGTACACTCTGTTCTTGTAACTTCTGGACTTGCCTCGCCACATTCTGTTCTCGTAAATTCTGGACTTGCCTTGCCACGAGTATATAAGCCTGCTCCTGTCTCTAATCGCCGGTCAGACATTCGTCAGTATATTTTAGAGTGGAGAGAGAGAGAGGGCTGCGCTACGCAAGCGGCTGGTCCGTTGCATTGTTTTAAAAATTTATTTCGCCATGCTACTTTGACAACTCTACAGACTGCTGGGTGAGCAAAAATCATATTACCTATTTATACTCTTGTTTCCATTTAACATTTAAAAGACTTCACGGTTTACGAGTGCATGCCCTTCAGGCTATGAATTCAATCTGGAAAACTGCAGACTCCTTTTTCAAGTTGTGATCAAAATTTTGGTGATGAAACTTTATCATGGACAAACGTCAGAAGTGCTCACATTAACAACTAATTAGTCTTGGTGGTGAAATGTATGCCTGCAATATTGACTTTACTACGATTAAAGCAGTCTGAAGGATTCCTCCTCCCCCCCACCTTTCCCTCTTTGGTCTATCACTAACCCATATCTATTCTTTTTTCTTACTCTTCCAATACTTATTCAGCTATTCCTAGGTTATTTGTATTTATTCTTTCTTTGCCCCTGGAGGGTTTGGGATAATGTTTTATTGGTGGTCTTTGTTCACTTGTATAATTATTCTGTACTTCTTAGCCTTTTTTTTTTTTTTTATTAACTTGCCAAAGATTGTCGCTGGTGTGTATCATGGAGTTTGTGAAGCTCTTTAGGATCACTTGTGCTAATCTAGTCGCCCCCTTTGATTTCATTTGATTCTGTCTAGTTTTTGCCAATTTCAAACTGTGGACATTTTATGATCCTATTTTGTAACTTAGTGTTATTGTTATTGGAAAGTTCGTAAAATATAATCTTGTTAAAATTGATTTCCTTTTTGCTAAGCTTAGCCCCATGTTTCCCTTCTCACTTTCTTTTTTTTTTTTTTTGCTTCTTTATATTCTGTACTTACCTCGGACAACCCTCTGGTTTGGTCTGGCAACACTTCGCTGACTCTGCTCATTAAATATTGCATGTTTTCGGGAATCAGTAACTGGATTGCGAAACTCCATGTCCTTCCGTGGTCTTGCATATTTCCACCAGTTTTTTGGTACCATTTCGTTCTGAGAGTGAGACAGTCTGATTACGGTCGAGGCGATGTTTTAATATTGATTTTTGGTGATAACAGTACGTAATATTTCTTTATATTTGCAACTATTATTTTGCCTTGGTGCTGCTTCTCGTTCCTTATAATATATGATATTCAGCTGTACCAACCGTACTAACTGCAAGTACACCCCACACCACAGAAAACCATCTTCAAGGCTGCCAACAGTGGGCTCCAAACCCACTACCTCCTGAACGAAAGCTCACAGCTGCGCCCCTAACCGCATGGTCAATTCACTCAGTAAATTACATCTTTTATGGTCAGAATTGCTCTGGATTGCTCATCGCATTCAACAATATTCAACTACTGCAATGCATGTGGACGAAATACCTCATTTTTGTTTGCAGTGAAAATAGCACCTTTTGAACAGGCACACCCTCAATTACACATTTCCAAATCAATGTTGTCAAACCCTTTTTTCCTTCTCTATGTACAAGAAATTCATTCCCTTAAGTTTTGCTGTCGAGTTCTGAAACTCTCTGTATAACAAAGCATTCCATCACCTATAAAGATAAGGTATAAAGCGTCCAAGAATAGGCCAAGATTTAAAAATAAATAATACTTTAAAATTACTACACTGAAATGCACTGCCACAATTACAGCTGGATCTTATCCATATTAAAATTTATTATTTCCTACTTTCCAATCTGTACTGATCTAAAATCAGTGTTTACACAATAAAAGAATCATCAAAACATGAAATATTCAAAATCAAATGTACAATTATTTTTGTGCAGTGTTTTTTTCCTTCTAATAACCTGACCCCTACAGATATGGAAAAAAAAATCTACTTCAGGTTCCTTTTTAAACCATTGCTTCCTATTCTTGTAAGAGACAAACTGTATAATGAAAAACAATGTAAAAAGTGTCCACACATTATCACATACACTGAAGCTATATCGTAACACACAAGAAAAGAATTACTCGTGAGAGATGAAAACAATGATAAAATCTGAACAGTACAGAGAGAAAGACATTTATTATTGTAGACAGACATATCTGCTCTGTGCATCACCAACTGGCTCATCACTATGACGACAATCTGAGTACTCAAGGCACAAATGACTACTCTTATCTCTCAACTTCTCTCAAACAGTCTAATTACTGTTATCTCCATTATTATTCTCTACATATTCACACACCCATAAATACATATCTTTCAGTGCGGCTTATTTTCCAGCATTCATTTTCAGTGACCATTTTAACTGTACCTTGATAATAATATTAAAAATTTCTGGCTAGATTCAGCCAATCTCCCTCATGAAATTAATTTAATCATCTTCTCTTTCTCAACTGTGATGCTACAGGAGGTGTATAAGTCTCACAGAGAGTGAAATATCTTGACAATGAAATGCTTTTTTATCCTTTCATAGTCTTCTAAAGCAGGGGTTCTCAAACCTTTTCTTTCAACCCCCCCCCCCTCCTTCTGAACACGAAATATCTAGCTCCCCCGCACCTTCTTATTCTCCTTTCCTTTCTTAGCACTTCTCATAGGCTGCTCCGGACAAAAAGTATTTGCTTCTGTCTAATTACTGCAACTACCAGATAAAATAACAACAACAACAACAACAACAACAACAACAACAACAACAACAACAACAATAATAATAATAATAATAATAATAATAATAATAATAATACACAATTTACAATTCTTAGAGCACATCAGAGTTCAACAACTTTTTGTAAAAAAATATTTATGCATTTGTATTAGTCCAAGGTGTTGAAAGTTAACTATTACTACTTACTTATTACGTAAAAAAAAAAAAAAAACCAGTTGCATGTGCAGTTATTGGAATTGAACAAATTTTGCTTATTTCACTAATTAGCTCTTTAGCTGTGGCGCCTGTGTTGCTTTTAGTTCATTTAGCACTTTCTCACTTGCTGCGAGTGTAGGACTGGTGTTCAATAGGAAAAAAAGTAAGTTCATTCTTCAGCTCCACAACGCGACGAAAGGCTCGACCACGAGACAATCAAAGTACCTCCGTGTGAAATAGAAGTGATTCATGTGTAGATCCCATCTCCTCGCAAAAACTGGAAAATAGCTACTACTCAAAACACTTACTTTCACAAAATTGACAACACTGACTGCATCGTTCAGCACTTTATTGACTTCTGGTTGTAATACTTCTGAAGCCAATGCCTCCCCGTGTATTACGCAGTGTGTGAATTTTACAGATTTAGTGACAGCACTCACTTCTGTTCTGAACCCCCTTTTTTGTTCCAGTAAATGCCGCCGCCCCATCGGTATATATATCAACAGAATTTGTCCATGACAGATTGTCGTTGGTTAAAAAGGAATTCACAAGAGAGAAAATATCTTCGCCTGTAGTCCTCCTTCCCAGAGCTTTACAAAATAGAAAATCTTTGTGCATTTTATTTTCATGACAGTAGTGTACAAAAACAAGAAGCTGGGCACTAGTTACGATATCAATACTGTCAAGTTGCAGGGCAAATTTTGGACCATCATGAAGACGTGATAGCAACTGATGTTTTATGTCAAAGGCTACTGTATCAATACAATGAACCACTGTATCATCTGAGAGCCGTATCGACTTCAGACACTCGCCGAACTTTTCTCCATGCATGATCACGCACATTTTCATGGCTGTAAGAAGAAGTAATTTCTCACCAATGATATGTGGTGATTTATTATGTGCTTTTAAGGAATCTGACATTTCCATTTAGTTGTTGCTCATGACGCTTAAAAATTTCTATAGATTTATTTATACGGTCTGGATATTTTGTCTGCAAGTGTATCGTAAGTTTCACAGGCTTCAAACTGTCGTTAGCTAAAATCTCCAAACAAAGAACGCACTTAGGTCGTTCCTGATTATTCAAAAGCATGCTGGTAAAGCTTAATGTCACATAGCCGACTTGACATTTACCCACTTCGCTTTTGGGTATAGAACTAATGTGGAAACAGGAGTTGAAGCGTTCAAATCTTTTTCTTTATTAGGACTGAAATTTTCGAAGGAGGGCAAGCACTCAATGGACCACTTCCATGGAGTCTCTTTTTACCATTGCTAATAAGCCACTTATCCATGGGTATGGCGATTATTGCATAAGTTAATTGTAAACCGGGCTAACAGCTTCCACTAAAAAGGCACCAGAATTCATCTGTTCACTCACTTGATTTGAACTGACTGCAAAGGCCTGGCTGAAATCTAATTAACAATGGCAGAAATAGAAGATTCTATTCTTGTAAGAAGAGGCGGTCACATTGTTAAGCAGCTTATTGTCATTAGTGGTTGTTAATCCGCGATCGCTCGCGCATCGACAAGTCATGTGATCACTCGCATTGTTAGGTGGAACCTAACATCTGTATTTCTCTTATAAAATCATTAATTTTGTATGTTTCTTTTTGCTTTTATTTTATTTTAATGTTTTTATTGCATACTAATAATTTTAACATGTTTTATGATTTTTATTGAATACGAAATACAGTTAAACTTAAACATTACATTTATTTCAAATGAAATAGCACCAACTGATAAAAGTAGCCAATAAACGTATCAGCTTACTTACTAAATCACAAATACAATTTGGAATATTTATTAAGTCTACAGTATATTGGTTTACTTTATCCTACGGTATTAATGTTATTTTCAGCATTTTCACACAAGCAACACATAATTATTCCCAGGAAAACTGATATGATCAACGTAATTTTCATCTCACAACCAGCTAATAATTTGCTGTGTTTGACTTACACCCATATTGCCAGTTATAATAACAAAAATCAATCAAATTGTAGAAAATCACACGCACGTGATCACTCGAGCTGTTAGGTCTCCCCTAACGCTACTCACTGGTTACACACACACGACCGCTCGCACTGTGAGGTAGCAACTAACACAATACATGATATGCTCTTCCCCCCCCCACTCTTTCTTCCCCTCCATAATATCACAGCTACTACACAAATACAGCATGGTGTGCTCAAAGGACCAAATGAGGCATTTTCAAATGGACATCAATTCAAAGCTAAGTTCAAACGAATTGTAGCAGAATTTTTTTTAAATGTTAGATTGAACCTCATAGCGCGAGTGATCGCGGGTTAAGCGTTTGGTAAGATGGGGTGGCGGGTGAAAGGGAAAATGTTACTTGCACCTTTTCTCAGAATACATGCTGGCAAGATCTACTGATTAGTTTTTTTCTAAATAAGACAGCAAAAGTACGAGTTTATTAAGACTGGAATAGCGGTGGAAGAACTTCCTGCCTTGGTTCATGTATGTGAGAATCAGAGGATAGCAATATTTTTTACAGAATATGAAATACAAATATATTTCAATCAAAGCCGGCAACCCCCTTTATCATTTTAACCCCCCACAATGGGGTACACCCCCCACTTTGAAGACCACTGTTCTGAAGAACACCCAGAGAAATAACCATGGAAGAGTTTAGCACAGACCAGCAGATGAAACTTCTTGAACTTTGCTCTAGCAAATCTACAGTACATTGTCTTCTCCGCAGAATCGACAGCCTTCGATTTCTTCTTTGGGGATAGTATCTTTTCTTTTTTTAAGCCCCAGCATTTACCTGGTGTAAAACTGAAAACCATGGAGAAACATCTTCAGGACTGCCGGCAGTGAGGTTCGAACCCACTATCTCCCAAATATAGGACAGATAGGGCTGGAGGGAGGAGCATTGCACAGTGTTGCCACATTCCTGCATTCCTTTCTCCTTCCCTTCGCTTTCAGCTCACTTGTTCGTTCAGACCGCTGTGTTCTGTTGTTCGTAACTCAGAAGTGAGAGGTTTGGCAACTCCCAGCAACATGAGCTGACCAACAGGTTTGTTTCCAGGAAATGAGGACGTTTCTGCATCTCACAGGGGACAGATCAAACTTGGCACAGCCACCAGATTCTATTTCTTGGAAAAGGATTGGTACAAGACAGGTGTAAAAAAAGGTAGGACTATATCTTTTACGGTCTACAATGTACATTCACCACCAACAAAGAAATCCTCAATGGACTTAGATCAGTTCATCTTCAAATAATGTCAGGGATTATCGGTTGCTAAGAGGTTAATGTGTTGTACCATATGGAGCAAAACAAACGACAATGAAACATTATTTAATTGGGTAGGTACAGTCATCATCATCATTTCTCCATTTCATCAAGCTGGGTGCGGGTGTTTAAGAGCCTCCTCCGGTTTATCCCGTACATCCCCAGCTAATAACTTTTTATCGCCAATTTAAGTCACTTTTGGCAAGGTCTTTGAAAATATGCTTTTCCCAACCATCACTAGATATCCCTCTGGGCCTCTTATCAACACATTCCTTTTACAGTATGCTTTGGGGACATAATAATAGTAATAATAATAATAATAATAATAATAATAATAATAATTTTTACGTCCCACTAACTATGTTTTTGGCAGTTTTCGGAGATGTCGAGGTGACAGAATTTAATCCTGCAGTTCTTTTATGTGCCAGTAAATCTACTGACGTGAGGCTGACATATTTGAGCACCTTCAAATACCACAGACTGAGCCAGGATCAAACGTTCCAAGCTTGGGTCAGAAAGCCAGCGTCTCAACCGTCTGTAGCCACTTGGTTCAGTGCGTACAGGAGGAGGACCTATTTGGAGCCATCCTTTACACATGTCCATTCCATCTTAATCTGCTTAATTCTAGGGTTTCCAATGTACTCTTGTCCATTCTTGCCAGATATTCTCATTCCTTATTTTTGTCTCTCCTTGTCTTTTGAAGACAAGAAGGGAGGAACTTCATTTCAGTGGCCTGTAAGTGACTTTAAGCAGGTGCAGTCAAGGCTGCTGCTTCCAGTCCATACGTTAGAATTGGTACAAGATGTGTTTTGTATAGTGTTATCTCTGAAGCTTGGGGAAATGTGTCATCCAAAAGTTGTTGATGAATGGAATGGCAGAATTTTGATTCAGCTTGTATCCTGTTGCCTAATTCTTGGTTGGTACAATCCTAGAAATGGGGAGTGTAGAAATGGAGTTTCGGCATAGGGTGATGCTCCCTTGGTGTTAGTGGAGGCAAGTGCCGACAGGAGCATCCATACGTGCTATCACTGAAGGGGTTAAATTTTGTTTAAAGCTTTTCATGATTGATCTGAACATGTTCTGGCTAGTAACAAAAAACCAATTGTCTAACACATCAGAGGTGTTTAGCAGAAAGCCTCTTGAAAGGAGTAAGCCCGCTGTATGGCTCTGTTTCTTGTCAGCCAGTGACCCATATTTGAGGTTTTAACTCTTTTGTTAGGGCCTATTAGTGAAGCAAAATTAGCAATTATGTCTAATTGCCTTGAATTATTTGAGCAACAGTATGCATCCAATGGAAGTGAGTGTTCAGTGGAGGGTTATGGATAATGGAACAAGATTTCTCTGTGTTTAAAAGTAAGTTTCCTCCAGGAGCAGGATGGTGGAATTCCAGCACTGGCAATGAACATACCTCTCCTCTATACAAGCATTTTAAGGTAAATTACTCAGGGAGATAAAAAATATGTAAGTGTTACATGTTGGCACCTCCTGTCTTAAGGTACTACCAATATGAGAAATAATAAATCTTCCATAACTAAAATACGACATTTTAGAGCAGAAAGGGAAGAGACATTTAAGGTGTGAACATTAAAGACTCCATGAGCCTCACAAACAAAACACCGTTGGGATCGGAAGAAACAAGAGTTGGCCATGTGAGGTTAGACAGAACAGATTACAGCAAGGAGACCCACAAAAGGAAAAAATAGTTTAATTTTTACCATAAATTGCGTCACCTGTTTGTAAGCGCCCTTACCTTTGAAGTCATCAGAATTAAAAATGACTTCCCCTTCACCATCGGCTAAATTCCTCTGATCTCTGCTTATCCCTTTTTTTAACCGCTCTCTTCTAGCACTGGGACGTAAGACAGCACGATAAGACGGTGGATCTGGGAAAATTGTAGGTATAGCATCATTTGTTAATTTAGGTTTTATCCGAGGGACGCGAACAGGTTCACCATATTCTGTAGGAAAGATATCTTCCCTAACCACAAATTTCGGTTCAAAATGCTTCACACACACAACAGTTTGGCTTTTAACTTCAAAATTTTCCCGGTGTATATTTCTTAACCATATTTCCCTTAATGTTTCATCTTTAGGGAACTTAAAAGTAGAAGTATCTGCAACGCTACCATAATTAGACTTGCAACCTGGTACACAGCACGAACGACCCATTTCAATAAATGCTAGAGTACAATCCCATATCGTACATTCTTCTTTAACGACACTGTACCAAAAACACGTAAAAGTAAGCAGATATGCTAAGGATATATGTAATACGTAAAAAAATCTACTATGATAGTAATAACACTGCGTATTCTCTGTTCAACAACGTAAACAAAACACGTACGAATCACGCTTCCCCTAACATCGGAGCCATTTTCAACCAATCGATATGAACATTACATTCCGAGATATTGCAGTCGGTTTTGGTCATGCCAGAAACTTGACAGAAACAGCGAGCTCGAATAAATGTATTATCTACTTTACAAGTCACGGTCCGTTCGACAAACAAACATAGATTTTAGAAAAATTGTAAAATAACCAATCTCCGATCAAGTTTCTCGCCAACTACACGAATAACAATTACATGGGCGCAGCTACTATATATCCATGGGATTAGATTGCCAGTAAAACATCATGTAGCGCGGATATCAAGTACGGTTTTGGAACTAAGGGGTAGAAATGAAAGTTTTGAGATAAAGCACGAAAAATAATGAGAACGCGTAAAGAAAATAATGCTTACTCATACCATCAGGTGCAGATAGCCAGCACCTGCCACACAACTGTCTGACGTCATCACCTGGCGGTGATCGCCTCACGATGAATACAAATACTGCACATGCTGATACAATGCCCTATTGATTTTAAAGGGATAAAATATGAGTTAATAAACTATATCTAAGCAGATATGATAGCAAAGGGGTCGACGGTGATATAAACCAAATAGTATTGCTGTGTGATGTCTAGGGCGACCGTATCTAATGCTCACCATTCTTCGTACCGGTACTTTGGGGAATAATACGCACTTTTTCTACGATGCAATAACTTTTTGACAAAATATACATTTTTAAATAATATTCCTATAACCTACAACTACGCCAATAAAGACACCGATTTATCTAACTTACTAACTCAACAACTGGGCAAGCTCTTACACCGAAGAATCAGCATCAAACTTTGTATACGGTACGTTGTCCTGTGACACGGTTTTACATTTATGTATTTGTCCAATATACACTTTGCCAACACAGTTACAAATTTTTATTTTATCCCTTTACCCTCTAGGGTTGGTTTTTACCCCAGACCCAGCAAGGGATCCTACCTCTACCACCTCAAGGGCAGTGTCCTGTAGCACGTGACATTTGGTCGCGGATACAACTGGAATGGAGGACCAGAACCTCGCCCAGGCAGCTGCTATGCTGAACAGGGGCCTTGTGGGGGGGATGGAAGATTGGAAGGGATAGACAATGAAGAGGGAAGGAAGCAGCTGTGGCCTTAAGTTAGGCACCAGAAGTGGGAAACTGCAGAAAACCACTTCAAGGATGGCTGAGATGAGCAGTGAATCCTCCTCTATTCAGCTGACCTCCCAAGGCTGGGAGTCCTCATACCAATTTTCAAATTTCGTGACAGAGCTGGGAATCGAACCCTGGCCTCCGGGGGTAGCAGCTAATCACACTAACCACTACGCCAACACACTTACACAACCGCTGCCTATTATGTCCGCAAAGCAATAAGTAGCATTTACGGCAATTTGTAGTGAATGTTATTATTTAAACTCATTCTTCTAAAAAATACAGAAGTCCACCATTTTAATGGCCAAGTATAGATAAACCACCCTTTATTACCTGGAAAGGAGACCTTGATGATGGTATGAAAAGGAAATATTTGAGTATCATCAAAGATTCAACTACAGACATAAGTATTGGAACAGAAGCGTTGTTGAAGTTATGATATTATTACATTCACTGCAGAATGAGAGATACTGGATAATTTGCTTTCAGAACAGTATCCTTCCCTTCCTACCCTACAAGTATTGACAAATATATTCTAAAACAACTCCCTATAGTAACACACAATAGTCGACAGCTGCTCATATGACTGTTTACTACTAGGACAGTTGCAATTCAGCTAGCGAGGTGAACGGACGTAGTGCTGAACGTGCGGGAAGTATAGGAGTGCGCAAACATGGGAGTTACAATCGAACAATACAGATGTGCTATAGGCAGATGGCAGGCCCGATGTACGATGAAGTCGTTACAAACTGTGAAAAATGATCTCAACATCACTTATACAGTAGTGTCATTAGTTGTAGTGATGGTACTATTAGTGATTGGCGGAGTGGAGATGAACCCCGGCCCAGGACTGACATGGGAAGATATTGAGAAGATCAAAGAGGCCATGCAAGAATGCCATGCAGAAAAGACCAAAGAAATGTTACTAGAACAGAAAAATGAATTCAAGGACTTGAAATCATTTATACAAACAGAACTGAAGGATATTAAAGAGAGTGTATCACAAAATAAAAACGAAATATATGGTATGAAGACGAAAGCATTGGAGACAGAAGAAAAATTAAGGAAACTCGAGGAAAAAGAAAAAACACGGTCGAAAGAAGATAGGAAGAAAAACATAATAATCTACGGATTGGCAGAACCAGTAAGAGAGAACTTCAATGACCTGATAGATAGAGTACTCTCTCTAATCAGAGAGAATTTGAAAATAGAGTGCAACGAGAGTGATATTGATAACGCCTTTAGATTAGGAAGAAATATGGGAAAAAGACCAGTAAAAGTCTGCATGGTATCTGGTTTGAAGGCTCGAAAAATTTTGGAAAACACGAGAAACCTGAAAGGCACGAAGATATGGATCAAGAAAGATCTCGACAAGGAAGAAATGGAGAATGTACGAACACTACGTTTTCATCAAGGAAAAGCTAGGCATTCGGGACTAAAAGCCTTTATACGTGGAAACAGACTCATAATATCGGACGATTCGTGGAGCAGGACATGGACAGCTGGGCAGCTCCGTGAGCTAGGACATTGTCCTAATACGTCAGCTAAGCGGAAGAACAGCAGTCCAGTGAGTGACGCCAGCACTCCTGAGTCAACAGGTACGTGTGCAAACCTACCAAGCAGGGACAATGAACTGGATGTTGTGACGACAGAAACTAGACATCACCAACCCAGGAGATCAACCCAAGAAGAAGTGGTCCAGAGGAAGCAAGACACCGCAGGGAGAAAAGAAACGTAAGCCAGCGTTAAATTTAAAGGACATATGGACAAAGAAAGGATTGACAAGGTCTGAGGAAGCTAGAGGGTTAGAGGAGGAAATAATTAGCTCCCCAAGTGGATCTATTATACAATTAGAAAACTCACGAATAACGAGAAGCAAGGCCCTGGTAGCATCAGATATACCTATGAACAAATAACTAGACTGGGTAGTGGGATTAATCAACATAGAGGGTATATTAAGTAAACTGGGAAATGATGAATTTATTGATTTAATGAGAGAGAGTGAGATTATTGGGATAGTAGAGACATGGTTGCCGCCTAGCAAAAATGTGAAAATACCGGGATTTAAGGTCTGGAGTAAAACAAAATATAAAAGAAGTACGAAAGGGCGTCACCCAGGAGGGATAACAGTTATCGTAAAAGACGAAATTTGCAAACAAATGGAGATATGGGAATCAGGATGTGAGGAAATGATCTGGGTCAAAACCAAAAAAGGAAACCAAAAGGGGAGAGTTATGTTTATTGGCTTTGGTTACAATCACCCATCGGGGTCCCCGTTTGAGAAGGAAAATTTCTTTGAAGATCTCGTTGATGCAGTAAATCAGATAAAATTACTAAATGATGAAGCAGGAATAATTATAATGGGTGATTTCAACGCAAGGGTTGGCTTAAATAATCCATTATATGATAAAGAAATCGGGGAAATATTAATAGAAAGAAGGAGAAGCAAAGACAAAGAGTGTAATAAAAATGGAGAGAAATTATTAGAAATATGCGCGATTGAGGAATTGTACATCTTAAATGGGGGGTGGCCGGGAGATGAATCAGGCAACCTAACATATATAGTAGAGTCAGGAGGAAGTGTTATAGACCTAGTGTTGGCATCTAGAGAGGCTTTAACTCTTATTAAAGAAATCCAGGTAAAAAATTGGACAGCGTCTCATCATTTCCCAGTTGTTATTCGGCTACTGAGAGAGAAAGATAATAAAGTAGACAAACAATTCTTTAACTATGAACAGAGAAAATTAGTAAGATACAGGTGGAGTGAGGAAAAGAGAGAACAATTTAGAGATTACTATAGGGGTAAAACCTTTGAAATTCTGAGAATAGGCATGGAGTATATGATAGGGGATAATAACCTAGATGAAGCAATAAGAATGCTTGAAAGATCAATAGAAGTAGCTGGTAAAAAAATGGCTGTGAGTAAGAGTAGACAATATAAAAGAAATGTATGGTATACGGAGGAGTGTAAAGAGAAGAAAAATCAAGTGATCAAGGCTTTAAAAAGGTATAGAAATGAGGGGTCTCAGGTCTTACGAGTAGATTTTTGTAACCAGAGGAAGGAATACAAAGATTTAATAAGTGACAGGAAAAGAAAATGGCAGGACAAAGAGTCAAAAATATTACTTAAGTACTGTAAAGAAAATGAAACAAAGAAAGTATGGAACAAAATTAGCACAATATGTAAAGGTTATAAAAGCTATGATCAAGTAAAAATATCCAATGAGGAATGGTTAACGTATTTTAAGGGGTTATTAGGGGGTAATGACACATGGGAAGAGAACAGAAACGAAATTGGTATACTGAGACATATGGAGTTTACGCTGCCTATACTAGACGATATAATAACCACAGACGAGGTACTAGATGTAATGAAAAAAGGGAAGGGCGGAAAATCAGGTGCTGCTAATGGAATTACGCATGAATTCTGGAAAGAGATAGGTAACAACGGTCAGATGATTGAAATAATAACTAAAATATTCAATAAAATATTTGAGGGAAGAAAAATTCCAAGATCTTGGCAGGAAGGAGTAATTTGCCCGATCTACAAAAGAAAGGGAGAAAGATCGAATGCAAACAACTATAGAGGGATTACATTGTTGGACTCACTAAGTAAAATCTACACTGGGATTTTAGCTAAAAGAATTATGAAATGGGCAGAAGATTATTCTATTCTCTCGGTATACCAATCAGGATTCAGGAAAAGAATGAGAACTACAGACAATGTATTTATAATCAAAACATTAATGGACAAGTACATAAGAAAGAAAGGTGGTAGACTATACATTGCAGCAATAGACCTACAAAAAGCTTTTGATTCAGTTAGCAGACGGGCGGTCGTTGTGAAGCTGGCTGGAATAGGAATGTCAATGAAAATGATTAAAGCCATAGAAGAATTATATGCCGAAGTGATATGTTCAATTAAAGTCAAAGAAGATTTAATGATAGGCAAGATCCACTCGAACATTGGACTTAAGCAGGGATGTAAACTATCACCACTACTGTTTTTGCTTTTTATTAATGATGTAATAGAATGCCTAGGGAAGGAGGATAGGACTAGCCCTTGCTTATACAATAAAGAGATCCCCGGCCTTGTCTTCGCAGACGACATCCTGCTGCTCTCACTAACAACAGTAGGTATGCAAAGTAACCTCAAAAAAATGGTGGAATACTGTAATACATGGAGTTTGAAAATAAATACCAAGAAAACAAAAGTAATGGTTTGTAAAAGAGGAAATAAATTAAAAAGAAATGAAAGGCGATGGTGGTTAGATGGTGTTGAATTAGAAGTTGTAAATATTTAGGAATGATATTAACAAAGAATGGGCTGTGGAAGGAACAGATACGCCATGCAAAAATAAAAGGTTTGGCCGCCCTATCAAGTATAAAGGCCTTAGAAAAGAAGATGCCTAATTTAGAATACAAGCTACATAAAAATGTTTTTAATGCTCTTGTGGTATCAAAAGCACTGTATGGGGTTGAAATATGGGGTATAGAAGTTGATAAAAAAGAACTAGATGTCATAAGTAACAAATTCTGTAAAATAATAATGGGAAATATTAAACCTAGCTTACCAGCACCAGATGAGACACTTGGATGAGGATTATTGGTTATCGAAAGTAAAAAGTATGCTAGACAAAATAGGAATGGGGCTATATTGGGATAAGGAGATGAACGGTAAAGAAAACAGCTTCATTAAAATATTAACGATTAGAGTAAAGGACATAGAGAGACAGACGATTAGGGCAGAATGTGAAACTAAAAGAACACTAGTAGAATTTTGTGGAATTATCCAAAACATGTCAATAAGAAAAAAAAGAATCACAAATAGGGAACTAAGAGGTGTGTTGTGGTGGCTTTTGGGTTTATACAAAAATAAGGGAATAAGAGAGAACCATAACGTAAATCATTGTTTATTTTGTGACGACATAATGGGAGAAGCCCATTTACTGAGAACATGTAAGGGAACGGAGGCACTGAGAACTAAATACCTTGGAGAAGATTATAAATTAAAAGTAGAAAGAGAGAAAGAATTGTATACAATAACCAAATTGTTAAATAAAGAATGGATCACCCCACGAAAACCAGCTAAATTTTTCTGTATTCTAAGAAACATGTGGAAGAAAGAAAGTAAAATGAGATTAGTAATAACAGAAAGTAATAACAGTATTAGTAAATGATAGTAATTGTAATATACATGAGCATGAGGATGACTGTACAACAAGAGATCTCGGAAATATCAGATATGTATTCATTATAGAGTTTAAGTCGCTAAGAACTAAGGGCGACTATAGTTATAAGTTTAGCATTATGTTTCTTTTATAATTCTTCAGTGTTCCTTCATACATTAGATATTGTATATTTCTAAGTAGTAGATTTAGTTCATCAATATGTTAACAGTAATGAGTTCCTTACAATGAGGTTGTTTGCTGTTTGTTTGCCTGTTTTATTTTGCTGTGGGATTGTTAGTTAGTTTGTTTTGGCTGCTGTAGTACAGTAGAGTAGGGAGAGGAGGAGATAGGCCTAACCTATCTCCAGCCTAGTGTTGACTCAGTACTTCTGCATGTGTAGATTAGAGTAAGGTGTGATGACAATGTAAGTTACAAGCGCAGCAGAGAGATAATATGATGATTGTACAACAAGAGATCTCAGAAATAGCAGATATGTATGAGTTAATAAGATTTCAAGAAGTATGTGGCAGAAGGAAACGAAAAGATATTAGCACTAACTGCAAGTATTGTTACTGTTAAACAAGCACTTGCGTCAAATATAGTAATGGTAAGATACATGGTGGCATTTAAGCAAGCATTGGAATAGATTGATATACCTGAAAAGGTTATTTAAATGCCTATGAAGGCGCTTTTGTGACTTGCCTGAAAAGGTTTCACATAATATGTAGTATCTGCTGGAAAGTGGGTATTCACACTTATTTAATTTATTTCTGCTGTGAAGTAGAAGTCTGTGCTTTTTGTTAGTTTGCCGCGAGGTGAGCAGTTATATTGTTTGATAATGATCATTTTTCGTTAATTTAAGTGTGTAAATATACTAAGGTAAGATACATGTTGTCCTAGACAATATAGCAATGCTAACGTCTAGGACAAAACAAATTTTATTTAGTATAGTTAAACAAATGTAAGAGGAAAATGTAAAATGTTAGGCATGTATCAAAATTGAACAAATTGCAATAAAAGAGTGCTCTCTCCCATAATTCCGGAATCCGGAACTAGGGGATGGACGTACTCCATCTACTCTACTCTACTCTACTACTAGGATAAAAGTACTGGAATGCTTCCTTTAGTTAGTAAATGAAGTTGTTCTGAGTTGTCTACCACGAGTGAAATGCTCATTATGTATTCTCCTCTCCAGTGTGGCACAGTGCAACACCAGTACTCGATCCATAGCAACTACGGTCAGCATGGTACGTGAAGAAGCGGAGACCACATTAGAGGTTCAAAACAAAGTGCTAAATCTATTCAACCATGGAAAAGCATATGCCCAGATTGCTGAGTCAATAAATAGAAATCAAATGACAGTATTTAGCTTTGTTCAGCTATATAAGAAGTTTCACACAGTACTGAATAAACAAAGAACCAGCCAGTGCCAGAGCTTAGTCAAAGAGAACAGAGGAAAACAATGTGAAATATGAAGCAAAATCCTATGGTTACTGCACTGGAGATTACAGCACATTTGAAGAAAGACCTAGGTATGCATGTCCAAATCAGGACTGTTTGCAGTGTCCTTAAGACAGGGTATCATTCCAGAACTCCCAGATGAATGCCACTTGTAAGTACAGTTAATTGGAAGAAACATATACGGTTTGCAAACTAATGTGAAACAAAAGGTATCGACTTCTGGGATTATGTCCTCGTCAGATGAAAGTAAATTTATCACCTATGGGACACACGTTTGGAGAAAAGCCAATACAGAAACGGACCCTAGAATATGATTGGTACTGTGAAACATGGGACTGAAGGGCTTATACATTGTTCTCAGCTTCATACAACAAGGTCTCACGTTAATCTTAAGCCAATAGAATAATTAGCGATTGAGAAATCCTGTCTAGAATTGCACTGTGTCATTGTCATCTCATAACTTCATCCTTCAGGAACAAGATGTGTACTTTGTTTCAAGATTACAATCGGGTATGCCACACTTTACTGTAGGTGTGAAAGTATGTGTAGGCTATGCATTCTATATGTTAAGTGAACACCCTAGAAATAGATAACTCTTATCATGAGCCTATTCCTTTAATTAGTTATGTAGCAATAATTCTGACATCAACACTAGGTTGCTCTGGGAATCAGCGAAGAGGTTCAACTTCTGGACTGAGGGTGGGTGGCTGCAGGACGTAAGGAGGTTGCAGAAGGTGCAGAGGTATGAAAAGCATGAAGAGAGGCCGAGAACATAGCCCAGGTATCGCTGGTGAGTGGGCCAGCGATATACACAAGCTACAATGGGCAGCCCTGAAATTAGCTGAAGCACTGTCTCAAAAATAGGGTTAAAATTTGCTGTATGTTGTAGGTTTTGAAGAGATTTTAATTTCATGATTTTGGATTCTTAATATAATGAAGTGCAATAAACCAGAATATTTTGGTAACTATGATTTTTGTAGCATCAATAGATGTACTTCATGTAAGTAAATTTGATTTTAATCTAATTAGTAAGAAGTTTTTTATGAAAAGAAAACAGTAAAATATGATAAGACAAGAGTATAATTAACAGCAGTCTTCCTAACATGTTCTTGAAGCAGTTACAGTATTCCAACTCCAGCAATGTCTTCAACTTCAGGTAATTACAACTCATATTCTCTCTCTTTCATTGCTAATCAAGCAATGTCACTATTTTACAACAATATAAACATCAAGTACCAATGAATCTGAACACACATTTTTTAAATGCAGTGAAACCCCCCAGATGTTTTACACACGCGCTACACAGCCTACACAAAGGTTACCGTGAGTAAAACAAAATTGTTCATCAAACTAATACTGTAGGTATATTGAAACAAACCAAGTTATACAATTGCCTCAAGTTCTGCCATATGACTATACAGAGGAACTCCCAGTTGTGAAGCCCTCTCTCTAGGTGATGTATATTCCCTCCCAGGTAAGCGTATACACTAAGGGTACAACCGTACTCCTTCTCTCCTGTTAATACTGAAGGTAGTAATTTTCTAATTGTTGGGTTGGATTCAGTGCCGCTAACCATACACATAAAAGTTAATGCTTTTTAATTTGCTGTTCTAGTGTATCCTACTGCATAATACTATTACATGCCAGCCCCATGGTAGCCCCTTTCAGTACTTTGATGAAGGGGCTAGTGACTCAGGCGACCGGGGATCTCCCAGCCGCCTTGTGGGGTGGGGCTGGCCTTTCTGTGTATTGTTCTCGTCGGCCGGCTTACCTGGGAGTTTCCTGGAGATTCAACGGGAATGTTCCGCCTCTAGCCACCTCACGAATCTTCTGATTACCATCACCCGAGCTATAAAAAGGAAGGCTGAACACGGACAGTCAGTCAGAGTTGGACTCCATGGTGGAGCTATAGTCAGTGTTGGGCTCCATGGTGGAGTCAGAGTTGGTGCTGGACTCAGGGTCAGTTTCTGACTCCGTGATGAAGTCAGTGTGAGACTCAGTGTGTTGGGGTTCCGTGGCTGGGCTGAAGGCAACAGAGGTGTTGGTCGTCGCTAGTGTCCCACTGAGGTCTGAATGAGGAACCGTTGTTGTAGTGCCTGAGAATCCAGTAAGTAGGTGGGCTGGAGACGACGGATCGAAAGACTGTGTACTGAGAGCACTGTGTGTTTGTGCATTTCTGTTGATTGAGGGTAGCCGCTATCGTGATTGTAAGGGTAAATAGACCTGTGTTAATATTCGCTGTTGTATCATCCTGCTGTTGAATACTGTTGAGCTGGTTAGTTGTTCACTGCATGAGACTGAATTACTAGACCGTCTGTGGAGTCGAACCAACGAACAGTCATCGTGTGTCGAGTGTCCCGTAGCCCTGTGTTCAGATCAAATGGTCAAAACACAGCTGCTGTATGAGGTGACTTGACTTGGGGAAGTGAAAATAAGGTATAGCAACAGGCCGGAATGCCTACTGTACCATAAGGAAGAGAGAGATTTGTAAATAGACAGCAATTAGTAGTGTGGCCATTTATTGGGTCATCCTGAAATAAATTAAGAGTAATAAAACAGAAAGAGTTTTATTCGTAACAATACTGTACTCCTGTATGTCAACAAAATGACTATACCAGGAAGATACCTGGAATAACTGAAGAAAGCACTACACCATCTGCACTGGACTGGCTGGGATCTCTAAATTTCAAATTATGATTAAATTACCGTGCTTCGACGTTTGTGTATTATTACCGGTCTATTTTCTTTTGTCCCTGTAAAATACCTCAGTTTTTATTTAATACTTACGTATTACTGTTTTCTTCTTTGCCATTCAGTTACAGTGATAAATAATCTTTGCTGTTTATTCATAAGCAGTTACAGACCTCAAAAGTAGGAGCAAAGTGCTTTAGAAACCCGGCTAATTTAAATACCTTAATTAGTTCCTCAACAGGTACTCAGAGATGTACAATGCTATTACAGTATTTTGTTTCTTCTTAATGTTCATATTCCAAAGTGAAGCTACGCAGTAAAGAATGACGCCCGCCTAGATTTGATTTTTAAATCAATTTATCACCAATAGAAATCTCAAATATTCCATGTGAAAAGTAAAATTTTGCTTGCTTCAAATTAATGAGATTCAATTATAAATATGGTGCAGAATTTTATTCTAGGCACATTTTTTTATGGTGCAGAATTATATTTTAAGCACATTTCTTATTAAGTTTTAAAAATTAGAACTGTCTCCTCTTATAATTAGACCAGATTGTTTTTAGACTTGATCTGAGTCTGAACATAATAACTCGTAACCATGTCATTGTTCAAGACACTAACAAACAATTTCAGCTTCCCCATTAAAATATTATTTTACTGTATTTGAAGTGTAAAACCTTTATTTGTATTGAGATTTTATCTTTATTGCAGCCTTTCAATAATAAATCAAACAAAAGCGTTTATTTTTTAAACATAAAATAACCTTAGAAGAATACCTCTTGACAAATCAATCACTTTAGATGCGTCAGATATTGATAGATTGGCTGGTCACTTGAGCCTGATGTCCATTACAGAGTGGGCAACTCCTAATAGGTAGGGCAAACCTAGGGCAAACGTGTTGCCTCTAGTATTTAGATTACAACAAATGAAATTTCATTCTTGTTCCATACTGAATTACAATTTTAAGATCAATGAATTTCCTTTCACAAGGAAATTTAGTTTAAATATGTATCCACCTGTTCAATACTGTACAACTATTCATTTATAATAAACAATCAATTTAATCTTAAATTAGGACAGATTTTAGTCCTTGTATCTTCAGCTAACATCAAAGATACAAGTTAAAATTAAAATGAAAAATGATGCAACGTACGACTATACGAGCTATTCCAGGCAGGACCATGGACACTAACCGCTGTCAGCGCTGCCACAGCGAGGTAGAAACTCTTGCTCACGTCCTCCGTTACTGCTCACATAGAGAAGCTCTACGAAATACCAGGCACCATAAAATACGGTCTGCCATTGCTCAAGCGTTAAGGGACTCGGGCTTTACAGTCCTCAAAGAGGTTCACGGTCTATCTATTACAGGCAGCACCCATCGAATTGACATGAGAGCCTTCAAAGACCTCTGAAAGAGCTTTATAACAGATCCGACAATCATATTCAAGACATCCGAAACACAACCCAATGAGGTATGTGAGGAAAAGAAAACAACATATGAACCAACCATCCCATTCTATCAACAAGAATATTGGCTGGATGATATCAAAGTCATAGAATTAATGCTTGGCGCTAGAGGAAGCATTTCTCTCTTTTTTGTCCAGTTCTGCAAATCATTTAACCTCAATCAGGCTTTAATAAAAAAATTTGCAGTGACTGCATTGAAATATTCCGTCCAAATCTGCAAGAACCATATTTCACAAACTTTTTAATGCAACAACAGTATGTCAAATGTGCTAATCAACTCACAATTACTTTTAATATTCACATTGTCTTTTTGTATACTTTGTCCTCAGGGACAATCTCCAGTTGGGGTAAGTCGTAATAAATTTTTAAAAAGATTTGAATCAAAAATAAAACACAAAGGTACATTTACAAACATCTTATAAAAATAATTGCAGTTTGCATCTAAAAACAGGATGATAAAATCTGATTCTTTTGATGTTCTTCGAAAGTAAAATTAAGTGCAAAGACAGTTAAATTAAAAATTAAACACATGGACATCTTTAAAACATCTTCCAGAACTCTTACTGATTTGCATCTGAAAAGAGGATTTAAAAACTATAATTTTGGTTTTAATCTAAAAAGCAGCAGAATGAATATTCAAGAAATCTAAGCTAAAATGTTTCTTTGTTATGGTGAAACATAACCATCATTAGGTAATAATGCTGCTGGTTGAAAAATACAAACAATTTATGTTAGCAATCTGAAAGAGGAAAGAAAAAAGAAATAAGAAACTGAAACATAAAAGCATGATGTCACCGCCAAATGTCACTCCCTCCCCCTCTTCTACACTCCCCCCCGATGGGACTGTTTCGAGGCGATCATGTGCTCGCACTTCTGCAGATTTCAACAACACCCGAGTATGTACCGGTAAGCTTCGAGGCAGGAAGATAATCGGTGAGCAGTTTTAATCAATTATTCACATCTTTTTTTATTCAATATATCTATTCTTTTATAATCTGCTTTTGATCAGCGAATGATAGTGATCACAAGTGATCTTATGTAATTACATATTCCATTCCTTTACTTGTATAACTGAAAATCAGAAATGTTGACTAATTGTAGTTCTGATATGGTTATATTTGGTTTTCTTTTTATATATTTGTACATAATCTTAGTAATATTACATATTCTGAATATTACGCAAATAACAGAACATTTTTCTACATACCGGTATAAATAATATTAACTTTGACCATGATCATTAAGGAATCAAATTTATATGGTATGACACTCTGGTTAGCCAGTTCAAGTCCCGTTGGTCAAAAAATGTTTCACCATCACAAAGTTGGCCGGCGTGGTAGGAGGTGGTATACAATTTCTAACTAGATTATGCGTCAAAGGCCTGGACTGAATTAATCGATGGCAATTCGTCCATTGGATGGAGACGTTAAGCCTTGAGCAGACTCCTTGCTGTTATTAGACTGGAGTAGTCTTATGTGCTAACACCGAGTTTCACCAACTCCCTTTCTACTACCATATATCACACCATTCATTTCATCTCATGAACTCCTCTTATGAGGTTGACGTCAGGAAGGGCATCCGCGAAGATTCATCTCAATTCATACTCGACCCCGTGGAGAAACGGAACAAGGTGATTTACTGTGCATGACCTCCTTTTTATACGTCTGAATATTTTGATTATGCCGTTAATTTGTTTATTTAATAACTGTACTTGCTGTCAAAATTAGAAAACAGTAGACTATATAAATTACCTCAAGCAACAATGATAACTTTGTTCGAAAAATGGAGGTATTTAAAACAATTTTATTGTCTCATGTCATACCATAAGTCATAACAAAAAATAATATACAAACATTTTTTTAAATTTAATGCATTAATACTACTGCATATTTTATGAATATATCTATCTATCTATCTATCTATCTATCTATCTAAAACACAATGTCTGTCTGCCTGTCCGTCTGTCCGTTTCTTATACAAGTCCATACCGTTCCACCCATCAAAACGAAATTTTGTATACTTAGGCTACCTTTTAGGATTCTACGGGTAACCCCATATACAAGAAATTTTAACAGCCCTCTACATTTCCTAGATTTCAGTCCATTGGCACATTAACATACGGTATATAGCCGAAATACCAAATCTGTCGCATAAGGACGGGACAAAGCTCATTTTAAGCCTCACGACGCGAAGAACAAAACACGGTGAGGCCATGTGGGCCTCAAAAATCATGTTCTAAGGGCCTAAAACCAATTGTTATGGAGATATTGGCATCACATTGCCCTGCTCTAGGAATCGTAACCATTCTACTGTAGAATACAGGCCTGGTGCTTGAAGTAGGAACGTGCGTAAATGTACGCTAGGCCAAGGTGAGATTCTGCTACACTTATGACTGTCTGGATAAAAGCACTGTGGGGCTAAGCCACCCCTAGGGGTGGAGGTAGTAAGGGTGTGGCATATAAAAATAATCAAAAATATTGTTGAATCCATAGGTTTCCGGGTCGCTGAGATGAATAGAGACACTCCGCACGTCGTTTAAGTCCAAATTCAGCCTCCATCGGCATGGGGGGTGAGAAGGGGGTGAAGAAAGGCCAAAATGGCCCAGATTTGGGATTTATGTGTGTGCACCCCTCCAAACGGGGATGGAAAGGGGGTGAAATATCAGTCAACGTCACAATAACGATATCTACAAAAATTTGCTTCACACATAATGAACAGATAATAAAATACCTAAAATTAAACAATTAACCTCTTAACATGAAAGCCAGAGTATACTCGGGGTTTTATATATTTAAAATAAAATCCCGAGTATACTCGGGAATGTCGCTCATTGATCGGTACCTAATTTAAAAGCCCGAATATACTTGTTTCTTTTTGTTTCTCAATATTTCCGCCAAATGTTTATGAAATTATTACTTCAGGGTCCTATTTTTGCAAACAGATGTCTCTGACTCAACCGTAGTAGATGTCGGTGACTCAGGCAGTTCGTTTTCGCGGCTTTCCCGCCCGATGTAGCATTGTGTGTTGATCCTTGTTTTAGGGCATTTCACACAGCCACAAACATATGAACAGTATTGAGTGTCATGTTGTATTACTTACCATCTATTTAGTGCCGAGTTATTTATTTTAGAACCCGTAAAAAATATAACGAGTATACTCGGGATTTTTAAACAAGAACTTTTCGGTGGCTTATATTTCATTGTTAAGTTCGAAAAATATATTTTCATTGTTACCACTGTCTTTAGTTTTCAATAAATAGACCATTTTAACAATAAAAAATTAGGTGAAAAAAGATCACAATTTTGTTAATTTTTTTTTGCAAGGGGCTTTACGTCGCTCCGACACAGATAGGTCTTATGGCGACGATGGGATAGGAAAGGCCTAGGAGTTGGAAGGAAGCGGCCGTGGCCTTAATTAAGGTACAGCCCCAGCATTTGCCTGGTGTGAAAATGGGAAACCACGGAAAACCATCTTCAGGGCTGCCGATAGTGGGATTCGAACCTACTATCTCCCGGATGCAAGCTCACAGCCGCGCGCCTCAACGCGCACGGCCAACTCGCCCGGTCAATTTTGTTAAGAGGTTAATAAAGTGCCCATTCAATGCCCTTATTATTATTTACATATTTTACGCCCACATTGGAGCACTGAAATCAATACATTTGAGTTAATTTCTTCTTCTTCTTCTTCTCCCAGAACTTTTTCATCCTCTCCGACCTGGAAGCCCTTTGTGTGTCCGATATAGTATATTGTTTCCGTTCAACTGCTTTTAGTTTGAGACTTATGCTTTTGTTCTTCAAAATCCTCTTCTCTTTTCTGTCTTTGATTTGTTGCCGAGTTATACCCAATTCTTCCAAATCGTCCTGAACTTCTTTGAACCAATTATTATTGATTTTATTCTTCAAAAAGTAATCGAATAGTTGTTTCAATATCCTGGTGTCTGCTAATCTTGATATGTGACAGAAAAAGGAAATTCTTCTTTTACGCATTGTAGATATTATTGATTCACATTCACGATAGACAATGTTGTTAGGCAACAATCTCCACTGTCCATCAACTTGGTGTTTTTTATTAATAATTGTTCTAAGAATTCTTCTCTCAGTTTTCTGTAATTTGTCTGTTGTAGATTTTACATTTAATTTGAATAAAGTTTCACTAGCATAGGTTGCCTCTGGTTTAACTATGGAATTATAGTGTTTCAGCTTAGCGTTTATCGAAAGAGATTTTTTTTTATAGGTTGGCCAGGTAAGTCTTTGTGCTTGTTTAAATTTAGTTGTTCTGTGTTCTATTGCTTCTTTTTCATTTGTGTTCCATGTTATTATTTCCCCAAGATATTTGAATTTCTGAACAATTTTAATCTCTTTATTACTGTTCAGCTGAATAACTGGTAAATCAACTTTAAAAGTTGGCATCATTTCTGTTTTTTCAAATGAAATTTGTAATCCCATTTTTTTAGCTATAATTTCTAGTTGTTCAATTTGAAATTTAGCCTCTTCTATTGTATTTGCAAGTAATGCTAAATCGTCCGCAAAAGCAAGGCAGTTGAGTTTAATATTTCTACCGATCTTGATAGTTGGTTGGCATTTCTTGTTCCATTCACGCATAACCTTCTCCAATGCACAATTAAATAACAATGGTGAAAGTCCGTCTCCTTGTCGAAGTCCAGTTCTTATAGTGAATGATTCTGATAATTCACCTCTAAATTTAACTTTTGCCTTCGTATTTTTAAAAGTCATATTAATGCCCTTATATTATAGCTATTATGCAAATGTGTAATGGACTAACATAACTTGGAAACAATGCTCTATAGTGAAACTATCAAACTCGATTAGTAGTAGTAGTAGTAGTAGTAGTAGTAGTAGTAGTAGTAGTAGTAGTAGTAGTAGTAGTAGTAGTAGTAGTAGTAGTAGTTGTTGTCGTTGTTGTTGTCGTTGTTGTTGTCGTTGTTGTTGTTGTTGTTGTCATCTACACAGGTATGTACAGACTTAAAATTGGTATAAATCATGGTTGTATCATTTATTATTTGTGTGTTGTATGATCTGTCTTGTGTAATAGAACATGTGATGTTATGTCATGATACTTCTGCTGTATGTATATTAATACGACTTTACACGTAACTAATAGTATATCATTTATTATTACCTGTAAATATGATGTACAAATCTGATGTAATTTTGTGCAACACAGGGTAATAGTCTAGAACAACGCACCTTTGTCACTCAAGTTTTACAGAATGTTCTATCCATTTGTACATAGGTTATTGGAGACTCGAGAAGATACGAGAAAGTATGTTGTGTCATACTTTTCTAGAAGCCTGGCCAGGCATGGTACATAAAGAACCATCTTGGGAGTTGAATTGTATGAGTGCGAGTCGTTAGTCGAATTAAGTGTGTGAACTCATGTTGTAATTCTGTTGTGTTGGTAGTTGGTTGACATGCTAATGTGGCAGTCAAGTGTTTAGCTCAAAATGGTGGTTCATTAATGTGTATATAATTTGTAAATAAAACAGTGTAGGCCTACACAATTGACAGCATGTCATGTGTGCGTCTTTGTGACTACGACAGCTAGTGTCACATATTTCTGTAAAATTTACTACAACATGTTAACGTACATATTTTACAGTTTGATATTACATAAAAATTCGGGCCCCAGTGATCACCGACAAAATAAACTTTTTACTCATATGAAGTTATACTAAAAGATGTACTCAGTCAAAATAGTAGAAGTATGGCCTCACTCCAAGCTAATGGTGCATTCCTCACCCCAAATGTACACTCACTCATGCAGCACGACAAGGAGGATGAAAAATCTATGTAAAGCGACCAAAAATCTCTAATACTAATAGTTTTACGCCCGACTAAGTATTGTTACAACCACAAATCCTTATACCACAGAAAACTGAGTAAGTTTTCCTTGTCCATGATTGTACAAGTAAACAAATTTATCGAACAACAAGTCTTGTCTTTCACTGAATAAATGCCCATGTATTTCTTACTGCCAAAACCTAACTGAACAAGTTTTAGAATACTAAGGGTTTGGCACCACTCTCAGAAATAACCTATCTTTTTTTATTTTTTTTATTTTAATAATATAGTTTGGATACTGTACCTTTGAGAAGGTTCTTGTCCTGCAGCCATGTGAGCGAAGTGAGGTCATCATCTTCGCTGTTGGGTTTTTCTTCCATTTCCACCTTCATCGTGGTCAGAATATTGCTGGCTCCATCCCCTTCCTGCACAAAACGTAAAATCCACGTTAATGGGCTTGCTATAGGACTCAATAACATTGTATGCACTACAATGAACTTGACATGAAAATACACAATGTGTTAAAGATCCAAAAGGAAACAAAATATTGATAGTAAAACCTCTCTCCAAAGGAATTGCAAGTGACCGGGGAAAATTTCCACTGCAAACAGTTCCTGCTTAATGAAGGTGTATTAGAAAATATGTAGTTATAGATTAAATAGAGAATGTACACAGGGGTTTTTCAGTCTTCTAAAATTAATGCAGTTTAAATGGAATTAGAAGATAGCTGAAAAAGAAAACAGTTAGTAAGAGATTATACCTGAAAAAGATATCAATTAATTAAAAACTGAACGACATGTTTTGTTTTTGAAAGAACTACATCAGATTCTAATTATTTACTTGTTTTATTAGTTATTTTAAGAATTGATAAATACGTGGGCAAGTTTATAAGTATCTGCAATTTTGCTCTATTTTTCTTTAGGTTGGCTCTATGGCGTTGTGTGCTCATCATCAGCTGCTAGATGGCACCATTGTCTATACCTGTGGTAGGTTTCAGCGCTATCAGATCAGTACAGCTTGCACAGTTGCGACATAAAGATGGCCGTGCCTTTCTTTGTTTGCACCAAGGGAGAACATCGTTCCATAATCCGCTTTTTGTGGTCTGAGGGCGTACCAGGAGCAAAAATTCAAAGAAGACTTTCAGCACAGTACGGGGACAAATGTTTTGCCACAGCAAAGTGTTTACCATGGGATTGAACAGTTCAAAACATGTCACACGAGCGTGAAGGATCAGGAAAGATCCAGGCATCCATCTGCAGCCATAACTGATGCCAATATCGAACATGTGCGTGATATGATCCTGAATAACAGATAAGCGACTGTTGATAACGTGTCAAGCCATATGCACATTAGCCATGGTTCTGCATATGAAATCATGCACAACAGGCTTAACTTCCACAAAGTCTGTTCAAAATGAGTTCCAAAGCAACTGAATGAAGAGCAGAAGCACAATCGTGAAAGAATCTGTCAGCACCCACTGGACCGTCATGCTAATGAAGGTGAAACGTGTCTGAAATGAATCATCACTGGAGATGAAACATGGGTTCACAACTTCGAACCAGGGAGCAAACGTCAGAGCATAGAATGGAAGCATCCGGATCCCCAGTCAAAAAGAAATTTAAGAGTCAACCTTCTGAAGAAACGTGATGTTTGCAGTGTTTTGGGAAAGTGAAGGGCCAATCTTGGAACATTACCAAGAAAAGGGGGAAATAGTAAGCTGTGAACGTTACAGTGATATGCTGGTAAACAAGCAATTCGCAACAAGCGCAGAGGTCGATTGTCTGAAGGAGTTCTTTTGTTGCATGACAATGCACATCCACATACTGCCGCCCATACCGCTCAAACTCTTCAGATGCTGAGTTTTGAGGTGCTGGAGCATCTTGCGTACTGTCCCGGTCTCCCCCCCTCAGATTACTATCCGTTTGGTCTACTTAAAAATGCTCTAAGAGGCCGCTGATTCAGCTCCAATTACAGGTGAAGGAAGCGGTGCATATGTGGCTTGCTGTGCAACCAAAAACTTTTCTTTGCAGAGGGTATCAGAAAGCTTGTGAAACGGTGAACCATGTCCACTGAAAAGCAGGGCGACTATGTTGAAAAATGATATCGATAAAAAGTGTGTACTTTTTTGTAATAAATTATAAAAATTGATTGCAGATACTTATTGACTTGATCTCGTATTATGAACAATATTATAAAAACATTTTGTTAAAATTATGCATACAACTTCCTAATAATTGTTGAAATGTTCGAACTTATCTTAACCTTTTAAGTAATAATAAAAATGTTATTTCTTTTACAGTTTTCGGAGATGCCAAGGTGCCAGAAGTTTGTCCCATAGGAATTCTCTTACATACCAGTAAATCTACCAGCACAAGGCTGATGTAGTTGACCCCCTTCAAATACCATCGGACTGAGCCAGGATTGAACCTGTTAAGTTGGGGTCAGAAGGCCAGCGCCTCAACCATCTGAGCCTTTCCGCTGCTAAAATGTTGAGTGACTATCAGTACCCTCCATGCTGAACTTTTAAATATGTCTAAAAATATATGAAATGTCTGAAAAGTGAGCAAACATAAGAAATGTCATCTGAACTGGCAAAAGAATTCCAGAATATCTTTCAGTTTTATGTTGTTGTTTTTTCTTCTTTTTCTACTGGCTTTACATCGCACCGACACAGATAGGTCTTATGGTGACGATGGGACAGGAAAGGCATAGGAGTTGGAAGGAAGCGGCCGTGGCCTTAATTAAGGTACAGCCCCAGCATTTGCCTGGTGTGAAAATGGGAAACCACTGAAAACCATCTTCAGGGCTGTCGACAATGGGATTCAAACCCACTATCTCCCGGATGCAAGCTCATAGCTGCGCACCTCTAACCGCACGGCCAACTCGCCTGGTGCATAAAAATTAAGGACAGAGACAATCAGGGTTGTTCATTAGAGAAAAAATACACTATCCTATAAAATGTTAGATATTCAATCACTGATATCTGAGTACTCATCTTCCGATTCAAGAGTATTCACAGCTGCTATAAGTTCGAACTCTGAAAGCACTTGCCATTCGCTACTTGAAGACATTTTTACGAGCTGCCAACCTAGTTTGCGTACCAAGCTGAGAACATTATTTCATATATCTAACTGCAGACAGCGTTAAAATGCAGTCTGTATTTGGCTTATGGTCCATTATGTCCCTAAAAGATGTAGCTTGCTGCCACTCAAGTTTGAAAACCAAAGGAAACTCCAAAAGTACCAATTTCCTTTTCAGAAATGTAGCTACGAGTAGTTGTTGCCTACGAGATTCTCAAGCGTAGCAGTGTAACGGTTAATGATGTTGTGCATTCTCTCTCCTCACTGGTCCAACTAGGACTCCGATACATCATTCCTGGCATCAAGAATGAAACGTGTCGTGCAGTTTATAATTATTTTTAAAGTATAATCTGTTATTAAATGTTTCCTTTTTTGGATATTTTCTCATTTTATTTATTTCTGGCAAACTTAAGAACTTCACAGTTATAGATAAAGTAAGCCAAAACTGAAAAGAAATGGCTCTCACAACTACTCTCTATTTATTAACTTTAGATACTTGAAAACACGTCAAACATTAACGGATACATTAAACTAACACTTTTATCATATACAGTATTGCACTTTACAGTCTTCAACAGTCATATAGGTTTCTGAATTGCAGTGGTCTTACTCCTGATTGCCTGACTTTCCACTAAAACTTTAACTTCAGAAATTACAGCAAACATATCTGAATCATTCCATTGGAGGGCAAATTCCTGCAGCTCCTTTAAATTTGCAACAGTATCCTGATAAGCCGTCACTGTACTCATCAGTTTCTTCTTTGAAAAAATATCATCTTTCTTCTCCTCTTATTTTCCCATACAGAGAACTACTGAACCGCAAGTAATGAATTCCAAAGATGACTGACTTCTATTTGTAGAGAACCATGCAGAAAGTGGATTGTTCTGGCAGCCTAGTTTGTTGAAGAAAATACATAGCAGTTAATCCCCAAAAACAAAGGAACTGGGGAAGAAGAAGGAATATATTGTACCACATACAGTATCTGCTCTTACATCACAGACCATCCAATACATCTATAGGACGGTTAAAATATTCTTCTTCTTCATGTGCCACGTCCTCGCAGAACGTTGGCGATCAGTAGCATGATCTGTTGTTTGTTCATAGCTGTTCTGAACAGAGTAAGCTTTGTCACCCCAAACCACTGGCTCAAGTTGCCGAGCCATGATGTCCTACTTCTCCCCGGACCACGTTTTCCATTAATTTTCCCTTGGAGTATTACTTGCAGAAGGTGATATTTACAGTTCCGCATCATATGACCAAAGTATTCTAGTTTCCTTCTCTTGATGGTAGTGAGAATTTCTGGTTCTTTGTTCATACGGTGCAAAACGTCTATATTGGTCATTTTAGCTGTCCAAGGTATCTTCAGCATCCTTCGGTACGTCCACATTTCAAATGCTTGCAATCTCTTGCACAGGGTCTCAGTTAGTGTCCATGCCTCAACGCCGTACAACAGAATGCTGAAAACGTAGCACTGGAGTAGTCGTGTCCGTAGTGAAATGGAAAGGTCACAGCTTGTCAAAAGTTTCCTAAGTCTCTGAAAAGAAGTTCTGGCCTGCTCAGTTCTGCATCGGATCTCGTGAGTAAGGTCCCAGTCATCATTGATGTGACATCCCAGGTATTTAAATGTTGCTACTAGAAGGATTGGAAACTTTCCATTTAAGAGCATATTTGACAGTGTCAGCTAAATCCAGGGTGGAACGCATTATGTTTTACACCCAACTCGAGGGACTGGATGATTTTTCAGTTAAAGGCATGTTTCTGGTTAACAGGTTTTATTGTATTTGTTATCAACTCATAGCAAAGCTCTAGTAAGTTTAAGTTTTGAGTTCATCGCCATGTTGTTGTAGAAATAACCCTTATCAATGAAAATAGATTATTTATAACACTAACATGGATGCAAACCACAGCGACTGCTTATTGTTAATGTGGAGAATAAAATATTAACAAAAGAGGTCAATTAGAGATTTTATGCTTGTATATTCTAATCAATGCAACAGACCTGTTCAAATTGCATGCTTTGAAAGAAATACCTGCCTTTTATCATTCTAACTTGAATATTATTCATCTTTTGCTGCATTGGTGTTTATAGAACAACATTATTGAGAGTTGTCGATCAACACATCAAGACTGTCTGATGTAAGTACTATAGGATTGGTCTCTCTGCAGTGTTCTCTGCCTCTGGCTACAAGCCATGGACAGCAACTACTTATTATCGCGGCCACACTGACATTAGTGTAAGTAACAGGCCTGATTAAAGGTATTATAAACGAGCAAGTCCTGAGAGATAAGTAAGAAAAAGGATTGATTTATTTTTCTGCCATGGTCACACAGGCCACACATACACGGTTAAGAGGTAAACATGTACATAGAAAGTGATAACAGAAACATCTCAGATGAAGGAAGAACTCTCTATATCCCACCAAAGAAGGTGTACTGAATAAATATTTGACTACAGCAAATGTTCAGTTCCATGTACAAGTCACCTCTCCATTATCGCACAACACGGCAAATTCATAGGCACCAATACACTACATACATTTATGTAAATAGGCAAATGGAACTATGGTAGTTAGGGGTGTTTTACTTTAGTTAATCAAGTCATTTTATACGGGGTGAAAATTCTCTTACAATTTTTAATTCTAAATCCAATGCACTCCTCTGCGAAAGTAGTGTTAATATTTATAATCTAAAAAAATATTTTAGATATTTGGTCCTTTCATACTAAAACATCCTACAACTATAAAGATAGAAACCAGTGAAATCTACAGACAAAAACTTTCAAATTTGTTCAGGGAAATTGTAGTTTCTATAAATTTTGTTATGTACAGAATTTAGATGGAACTAATATTTCTGGAGATATTTGGAAGTTTGTGAAAAATACAATAATCATGAATATCACCATTGTCATTATTATTATTATTATTATTATTATTATTATTATTATTATTATTATTATTCACAACGCTGTGCCCAATATTTCCGATAGTTTGGGTTTAATGCACTTTTACCTTACGAATAATAATAATAACTTTCACAATTATTATTATAATATACAGTGGTTCGATACAGCTAATATTAATGGAGAAATTTGACACTTCCTATTTAGCCTTTTTAATAATGCTGCACTACTGTATACTAACCAAATAACATAGAGTAATATATTTGTATCACATGGGATTCAGTTAGGTGAAAATGTAATAAGTAGTTTGGGCTATGCTGACAACTTGGCCTTAATGGCAGATTGTGCTGAAAGCCTACAGTCTAATATCTTGGAACATGAAGGTGCAATGAGTATGGTATGAACATTAGCCTTTCCAAGACTGAAGTGATGTCAGTAGGTAAGAAATCCAAAAAGAACTGAATGTCAGATTGGAGATACAAAGCTGGAACAGGTCGATAATTTCAAGTATTTAAGATGTGTTCTCCAAGGATGGTAGTATAGTAAGCAAGGTTGAATGATAAAGCTAATGCTCTGAGCTCGCAGCTGCAATCAACAGTATTCTGTAAGAAGGAAGTCAGCACTCGGACGAAACTATCATTACATTGGTCTGTTTTCAGACCAACTTTGCTTAAGGGAGTGAAAGCTGGGCGGACTCAGGATATCTTATTCATAAGTTAGAATTAACAGACACAATAGTAGCGAGAATGATTGCTGGTACAAACATGTGTGAACAATGGCAAGAGGGTACTCAGAATGAGGAGATGAAGCCGTACACATAAACCGGCTTCGGTGGTGGGGTCATGTCAGGCGAATGGAGGAGGATAGGTTACCTAGGAGAATAATGGACTCTGTTATGGAAAGAGAAGTAGAGGGAGATGATGGTTAGGCTTGGTTTCTAATAATTTAAAGATAAGAGGTATAGAACTAAAGGAGGCCACAGAACTGGCTACAAATAGAGGTTTGTGGTGACTGTTAGTAAATTCACAGAGGCTTGCAGACTGAATGCTAAAAGGCATAACAGTCTATAATGAAGATGCATATATGTATGTTATATTTTTTATATTGTAATAATCATTTAATTGTCTATTGTTACTGTATTGTGGGTATACTGAATCCTTTTAGGCTACCTGAATTTTTTAATGATCTTCAGTACTGGCAGATAAAATTGTAATTTTATTTATATCGATAAATATGAAGAAATCACGATTACCTTTAATGGTCCATGTCCAGCCATGTTCGTTTATTCTTTTACAATAACAAAGTCACAATAGATAGCTCTACATCACCAAAAGTAAGAGCTTTATATATCGTATGGCTTTTAGTTCTGGAAATCTCCGAGGACGTGTTTCGGCTCACCTGGGCAGGTCTTCCTATTTGACACCCACAGGCGACCTGCACACATGGATGTGGGCTGATGATTATGATTATGATGATGATGTAAGGAGATTGTGAAACCTGGTGTCGGCACGTAGCCTCCTCCTGTCGAATAATATCAAAGGGTCTGCTCAAAGATTTATGTCCCAGCACCATCAACAGCGCCATGTGCCCTCACTCCACATGAACACTGCAGGAAGGTCTGGAATCGAATCCAGGCTTTTGGCACACAATCTAGTGATTGGAAATTGTACACCATCACCTCTCCTACCCTGCCAGCCACCATCTGATGGTGAAAACTTCTTCGACCAACGAGACTTGAACCCACTAACCACGTTGTCAGACCATACAGACTTGACGCCCTGACGATTATGGCCAGCAGATGGGCTAGCAAGAGCTAATAAGTACTTGGACATGCACAAGGACATGCTATATACATTAAAATCACGGAACGGATTTTCATGACCTAAAAATATTAAAAATATGCAACCAAATACTACCTAAAAAGCATTCAATAATATGACACACAAAGAAAAAAATATATGACCTTACAGATTAATTCACTCGCATATAAAAATGTGATCTTACAGTTTAATTAATTCACATATAACTAACATCTCATAAGTACTACTGGTTACATATTATTTCTATCTTCTACCATTTAAGTTCTTTGTTCTAATTCACCTTCAGCTACAGCAAGTTATGTACCCTAAAAAGTTACAAATAATATAACAATCAGTGACAAAGTACAGTTATACCTCATTATAATGCAGTACTTCGTTCAGAGCATAGTTGGCACAATAACGAGGGTAGCATTAATTTTAAGTCACATTTTGAAACATTAATTTGAATGACTTTTGCTACTTAGTGACATACTGTACCATGATTTTCTGGAATACTATTAAATACAACATTTCATTTTTGTAGGTATTCTGTATTTGTACAATACCATGACAGATGATGCATACAAATTTTATACAATTATCATAAGCACAGTAGAGTACATTTATTCAGGTCTGAAAAATTACTTCAATGGAACATAGAGATACACAGACAGGACTGAAGTTCATAAAAGGTCAAGGTGAGCTTCTGCCAAACTCTTTATCCTCAAATTGCTTTGTCCAGGGTTCCAAAGCTATTCTCAGAAACAGTCGGCAGTGATAACCCATAAGGAAATTCTCATTGTATTCCATTATCAGTCACCCAGAGCAGTTACAGCAAATCCCTTGAGCTATACCTCCCAAGATAATGAGCTACTAATGAGGGTTAATGGCATCCAGCCTGTTCACATTCCTAAAGGATTTAGTAACAGCCATGTTTCCATTTGAAGATAAAGTTTCCAGATTCCTGCCAATAATTTTGCAATATATCAAGAGTACACTTTTAACACTGTACAACACTTTTGTACCTGTGCCACCAATGGTGGAGTGGTAGGCAGACTGGCATTATATTGAGGTAGTTCCTATGTTACAGGATTATCTGCTCTTTGCTCATTGTGGATAATAACTGACAGTGGTGGTATATCAGGAACAATATACAGGGAACTGACTGTAATTGGCTAGCAACTAATCAGCAAATTATTTCTGGCATTAGTTCCTACTGTCAATGAATTTATTTATTTATTTATTTATTTATTTATTTATTTATTTATTTATTATCTTTAACAATTCACTTTACATTGCACCAACACAGATAGGTCTTATGGAGAAGATGGGATAGGAAAGAGTAAAGAGTAGGAACAGGAAGCGACCATGGCCTTAATGCCCCAGCATTTGCCGTGTAAAAATGGGAAACCGCAGGAAACCATCTTCAGGGCTCTTGACGGCGGGGTTCAAACCTACTATCTCGTGAATGCAAGCTAATAGCTACGTGATCCAAACCGCACAGCCATTTGCTCGGTGTCAATGTTAACTGGATAATCATATGTATTCTCAAGTTGGCAAACTGGAAAACTCTTCAGCTGTCACACAAGATGTCTTCATAATTGGATAAACTCCACTAGATATCACATGATGTCATGGGAGCAAATTTGAATAAATATATTTCATCCAGGGGAAATTCTGGTTCAGAATCCTAAAATTTTGCTTTGTGTCCATAAAGACTGTCGGTTATTTTGTGAAGCTTAGAATAACCAACATCGGACAACAGCACCCTTTCTAATTTTGCACTAATTGTATCAGCTATTTCACCTCTTCATCCTCAAGTTTGTTTTACAATTTTCAGTGCATAAGAAAGTGGAAACCCTACAGTTTCAAGACAAGTGATTGATCTTGATATTCTGCCGAACTTCAATGTTTTGTATGCCAAGTTTCTAACTAAGCTCTTAGAAGAAATCAAATCTTGCACAATGTTAATACATGATGAATTACCCTCTCAAAGGAATCACGATTTTTGCAATAAAAAATAATAATCATATGGCCTCAGCTACCACGTGCAAGTATTTTTTATTTGATACCATCTAGTTGCTTGCCTGTCAATTTCAACATTCCGTTTTACTCTAGGCTTACTAGATGGCAGAGAAAACTGAATCTCTCTTAGGTGTCTATGGCCGAGTTTTAATGATTTTTTTTTTTTCCGGGTAAACACTAACTACGTTACCAAAGATCTTTTACTTGCCAACATCGTATGACATGGAGTGTAAAATGGATTTTTTTTCCTCCCTTTGAAAATCTGATTACCTCTGCCAAGTTTGAACCTGCTATCTTGGGCTGAGCAGCATCGAGCCACGTCCTCCAGCAAGTACCCTAAAATGTGGGCTGTTTCTTTCATCATCTATACTCAAAGTGGAGCTTTAAGGAACATTTTTTTTTCCCCATGCTAGAAATTAGCCTGTCTATGTCGGGGTAGTTGCTTCAAACCTCTTCTGCCACTCTATGCAAACCACGAGACACGTATAACATGGACTATTTCAGGGTAAAATAGTTTAAAGTCCTTTCCCTGCCTTGGTCGTGCGCACGGTGGCAACGGTTACAAACAGTAGAATGTTTTCTCTCTTTACATCAACTGGCCAGAGTATCTTCACAGCTTCATCAAACATCAGTACAATGGCAGTCATTACTAAAAATCCATTCCCCAAATTCTTGAATGAACTGCCTTAGTTTCATACTCTCTGAACACTTCCGTTTAGGCATGTTGAAATCACATTCAAAAGATTGAAATTGCGATCTCAAATCAAGGACAGTTGAAGACAGAATGGGAGGTTTGTTCAGTTGCCCTCACCTTGGAACTAAAATCCTGGCAATGTATCCATATGTGATGAAGGCAGCAGAGGCCTTTTTGTAAGCTTCCCTAATATTGTACATGTAACTTGCAGACAAGAACTGCACAAAATTTGAACAACATTGAACGAGTAGTTTAGAAGATATTGCAATGTCTGTATTAGCACACAAAATTGTGGTAACTTGCAAGAATTAATGACTGCTGTAGGGGTAATACGGTTTATACATGAATGAATATTGCTGCTTCACGAGTTAATAGGTCTAACAGTTCACAATTTAACCACTTGCTCTATTTTTTTTGTTTTGAACAGCCTACCAGAATTATATACTGCCTATGATAATATGAGAGAAATGAGCATTTTAATAGTGAAAGAATTCCTGAAAATGGAGATTAACCTCCACATACAAACTCTAAACTTTCTCTCCTTATAATAATAGTATACTAGAGGACCTGTAGCATTCGTTATAAATAGGTCACATAACTTGTCTTGATATGCCTGTCATAGTCATATTGTTTTGCCTGCCTTTTCAATAGTTTTATGAACATTTAATAAGAAGCACATTATGATATGCTGCAGTTCATAGTCAGAATTAATCCATTCTGACGTCTATTTGGTAAAAATCCATCCATATATTTGTTTTTGTTTTTTTTTATCCTGTAGTTCTTGATGTAAAGCTTGGTATTGTGTCGCAGAAGGCAATAGTATTTTTAATCGGAGTTATTCTATGTAGAACGGTTGTCTTGTGAGTTCAGAGGTTAGTCTAGAAGGAGCGTGTTTTACCACGCAGAGAACTTTTTTTAAGATAAGTGGCCATCACTCTTTCTATTGTAGCTAGGTTATCCTTCGATAGGTGTTGCAAGTAAATGTCTAAAGCATATGTCATGATGGGGTCTGTTTGTATGTAGACCTTTTCTCTTAGAAACATGAAAGTTATTAGGAATGCTCTGCCATCTTTGAATACATTTGGAAGCTGGAAAAGGTTAGAAAATCAAGGAGTATTTAGCAGGGAATAGTATTCTCCCTTGATCAGAGGAAGTCTCGCTTAACAGGTAGTAACCAAACATGGCTGCATGCAATGAAATTACTAAGGATGAAAATCACATATATCGGAATATTAATGAAAGTATCAGTCGCTTAGCAACCTGCTTAGTACAGAATGTATTGCAGGTTAGAGTAAGCCTTCACCTGCAATTATTGGAGTAATCATTTAGTGATTTGCTCAAAGTTGGCTGAACTGAAGAGACGTATCAATGTCTCATGATTCACCAGCAAGTAATTCCAGAGAGAATACAACAAAAATGAAGCAAATCAGTTCAGAAAAACGGACAAATGGATTTGCCAAAGATGCTTTTAGTAAACTCTTTTAATACATAGATTAGGAAGATAACAATATATTATGCACACGAACTACCTATCCTAAAACAAGGAAAACTTCCTCAGGAAACTGGGGTTTTCACACATGGTGTTAAAGTAAGAAGAGAAGTAAACATCATTCAAATTATCTTTTTTTTTCTTTTTTTACATTACACAACTGAGACAGGGATAGGAAAGGACTTGGAATGGGAAAAAATGTGACTAAGGCCTTAATTAAGGTACAGCCCCAGCATTTACCTGGTTTGAAAATGGGAAATAAGAGAAAACTCTCTTCAGAGCTGCCGACAGTGGGGTTCGAACCTACCATCTCCCGAATACAAACTCACAGCTACGTGACCGAAACCACATGGCCAACATGCTTAGTGTTCAAATTAGTTTCTAACTACCAAAAACTTTCTAAATAGAACTTACTGAATTACTTAACTTACTTACTTGATTCAAGAACTGGAAAAAATCCAAAGAAAAGCAGCTTGATTTGTTCTGGGTGATTTCTGACAAATAGTAACATCACAAAAATGTTGCAAAGTTTGGGCTGGAAAGACTTGGGAGAAAGGAGACGAGCTGCTCGACTAAGTGGTACGTAATACCAATATAAATAGTCCGTTATTGGACATAAATTTTCTAGCTCGAATAACGGACCATTTATATTGGTATTAAAAATTTACTCATTTGGGACAAATATTTCAGGTTCCCTATGTGAATCAACATCTATATCATAAGTGGTATGTTCCGAGCCGTCAGTGGAGAGATGACGTGGTATGACATTAGCAGACGAATAAGTTTGAGTGGTGTCTTTAAAAGTAGGAAAGATCACAATATGAAGATAAAATTGGAATTGAAGAGGACAAATTGGGGCAAATATTCATTTATACGAAGGGGAGTTAGGGTTTGGAATAACTTACCAAGGGTAATGTTCAATAAATTTCCAATTTCTTTGCAATAATTTAAGAAAAGGCTCAGATAACAACAGACAGGGAATCTGCCACCTGGAAGACTGCCCTAAATGCAGATCAGTAGTAATTTGATTTGTTTTGAACTTTAATGTAGTAGCAGTTACAGAAATTGCCTCCTGGCTAAAAAGACAAAGATTTGATCCTCAACAGCAGCAGTTTCTCTCCCCCTCAGCCTCCGACACTCCATAATATGACTCATTTATGGCTTTAGGGTCTTCAAGTAAGATCTACGACCAACATCCTTTTCATACCATTTACATAATTTTGAAACAGAACTGAACTCACTTTGAGCTGCATCAGGGAACTGGGCAGCGAGAACACTGGTATGACTGGTATCGTTACAGCACTGCGCTGCACCATAGCCACACCAGGTTCGTTCTCCGGGCCCGGCCGCTCGGGAGCCATCATTCACCTGAAACATATCAATGGGACTCAATTAGTGAATCCAAGACATGTGTTTACATGCAAGAGACAAAATCAGTAAATCAACTTCTCATATATTTCTTTCAAGTGTATTTAATTTACCTCTTAGGATAAGAAGATCAATTAATTTTGAGTAAATGTTTATTGTATTCCTCTAAACTAGCAAGTCCCAACCAGGGTTCCGTGACACCATGTAAGGGGTTCTGCTAAACAGTATAAAATATTTTATGAACAATCATAAAACTCAACCAGTGTCTTTCTGCATTGGACACTGCACACGAACCATTCTGACTGCAGTGGATGCCCTCTTAACCAGCCTGTTCTGGAACTGCTTGGATAACGAAAAGGTCACTTAAACTGACAATATTAAAGAAAGGGCCTATCCAGCAATTTATAGTACTATACTTACATTTAAGGTACTTCACCATATTTGACTTATTTCTATAAATATTAGGCTCATACAGTTTGATTATGGTAATCTACAGAATTACAAATTATTTAATAAAAAAATACAGAGCACAGTAGATACAACACGACTGTTTGCCACGATACGAAATACTAGATTCAGTAAAAGTCTAATAGCTCTATTCTTCTCTTCTGAACACAATCACTTATTCACTTAAGTAAACTTTTGAAAAATGTTGATTTTAGCATTCACTGAATCATTAAAATCTACTCGTATAATAATTAAATGAACTAAACACACGGAACTGATTTTGTGTCCAATGATTTTTAATAAATTATGTTATTGGTTTTATGTCCCACTTACTACTTTTACGGTTTTCGGAGACGCCGAGGTGCCGGAATTTTGTCCTGCATGAGTTTTTTTTAATGTGCCAGCAAATCTACCAATACGGGCTGACGTATTTGAGCACCTTCAAATACTACCGGACGGAGCCAAGATCGAACCTGCCAAAGTGGGGTCAGAAGGCCAGCCACTCAGCTCAGCGCACAAAGAATCCTCTCGGCCGTTAATTCTTGGCGTTTTAGACCGAGCTCGCTATCCCACCATCACATAGCTCCTCAATTGCAATTCTGTAGGCTGAGTGGACCTCATATCCACGTAAAAATCCCTGACCTGGCCGGGAATCCCGCCTCCGTGGCTCAGGCGGCAGCGCGCCGGCCTCTCACAGCTGGATTCCGTGGTTCGAATCCCGGTCACTCCATGTGAGATTTGTGCTGGACAAAGTGGAGGCGGGACATGTTTTTCTCCGGGTACTCTGGTTTTCCCTGTTATAATTCATTCCAGCAACACTCTCCAATTCTTTTAAAATTGTACAATTTTTAGAAAAGCAAAATGATGATGCAAACTGTGAATTTTATGTCGAATTTCGCTCGTATCACTTATTTGAGTCAACGTCCGGTTTCGTGGCTAAATGGTCACAAAAGCACAGGTCGCCTGTAGGGCGTCAACTCGAACGACCTGCATCGGGCCTCTCTGGAGGTCACATGCCATTTTTAATTTAGTCATCAGAAAGTATCCTCTTCTTCTCTTGATCATGTGGTAATTCTAGCCCAGCGTTTCTCAACCGGGCCCTTCAGGAAAACGCGGAAAATGGCATAAAGATTAAATGCGGCGATATCCACTGCCTAATGAAGTGTGTAATAATTACTACAGACTTTTCAGATACCAAAAATGAACATTATTATTACATGAAGTGTGTCTTAAATAATCGATAAGCATTCAAAATATTATATGAAGCTATGCTTATTTCTGTATTATGGACATTGCAAAATTAAATTTGTGATTTGTACCTTTAAAGTTGTAATTTTCTTTTCCACCTCGCTACCTAATTGCTACTAGTTTACAATAAGATAGGCACTGAATAAAAGCATTAGTATTTTAAAAACGTATGTTTTAAAAACAAGGGACACAATGCATACAAATCCGTTTAAATGGGGTACAGAGGTGTAAAATAATAATAATAATAATAATAATAATAATAATAATAATAATAATAATAATAATAATAATAATACGGTTGGGGGAACTCTGCCCTGGGCAATGACGGTGGATTCGACAGGCATTACTGAACACACGATATTCAGTGCGAACACCTCACGGACTCCAGGTAGTGAATAAATCTTTTTTTTTCGTCGCACCGGCACAGATAGGTCGTATGGCAATGATGGAATAGGAAAAGGCTAAGACTGGAAAGGAAGCGACCATGGCCTTAATTAAGGTACAACCCCAACATTTGCCTGGCTTCCGACAGTGGGGTTAGAACCCACAATCTCCCGAATGCAAGCTCACAGCTGCCCGCCCGTAACTCGCTTGGTGTGTACAATCTCTGCCTGGCGTTAAAATTCCATTCATGTACTGAAGAACTGTACAGAAATATGTACTGAACTCCGTTCCGTGAGCTCTATCCCTAGTCTAGCGGTCAGTGATGCGTCGTAACAAAATTGGTACCTGCATGAAATTAGCCTCCTGAAATACAGCACAGAGCAAAACAGAGGCTCAGTATCCTATTGTGACTAGAATTTAGTTTCCTGTACTGAATTCATTAATCACACGATTTACCTGGAGACAGGTTTTGGATTATAACAATAATTCCTTCAATGTGTATTAACTTAATTTCTTCGGAAACAATATCTTATATAGATAGAACACGCCATAGTTTGTAAGGCGCTCGTCTCTTATACTCGAGGTTTACAGATCTAATCCCAGTGCAGTTTAGTTGATAAAGAACTTAAAGAGCACAAGCCCTCGTCAGCAGCACGTTAAAGAATTCTTTTTCAGTCACGTGCAGGGACGTTAAACTATTGCTTTTTCCTACACATAGATGGGGTCGCGGGGGCGAACTGTGTCACGCATGTGGACTTGTTCCTGTTTTCGGATAGATGCCTTTCCTGACGTTACAGTATGTGGAAGATGGCATGTTTCTCTGGTGGTTGATCGTGTGCTGTGTTGTATGGAAATGAGGATGTATAAATCTAATATTTTGGTACAAACAACCAGGGTATTACTGGGAGACCCATGAAGTCCACTACTATTCATCATTGCGACTGCAGACATAGTAGATTTGGTAAACCAGGAAAGCGTCAAACTATTAATGTACGCTGATGATATGGTCTTATCATCATCGTCAGAGAAGGAACTACAGGACTCATTCAACCAAATAGTAAGTTGGGTAAATAAAAATGAGTTCAAACTTTATGTACAAAAAAAAGTTTCCATAACGTTTAGTAGAGGGGAGCCTCATGGAACCCTCTTTTTTGAAGACCAAGAACTTAAGTCCGTAAAACATTTTAAATACTTGGGTGCAATATTTCAAACCCAAGGTAATGTTTTTACCCTCCATCTCATGGACCGTCTAAATGCATCTAAAAAAGCAATATCTGACATTAAACATCTAGGAAACTTGTCTTTAGAAACAGCCATAAAACTCTTTCAACTAAAAATCAGCCCTATAGCAACATATGGCTTGGAAAACATTTGGGAAACAGCTTGGAAAAAAAAAATCGAGAAGTTGAAGGCAATTTACTTGAAACGGGCTCTGTGCCTCTCCAAATATTCTCCTTCCCGGCTCGTGTATGTGCTATACAGAGAGAGAGATTTTACGTGGAGGAGCTAAGGTTACAGTTGTTACTTCCAGCAACACCCTATGTACATCCGCTTCGAGACCTACGATCGAAGAAAGCTGACATCTGGGAAGATTTCTACTCTACCGATGCCATGCTAAATCGCGAGTGGGTCAAGGTGGATATGAACTGCGGCACTTGCTGACAAGGTTCTCCGTTTATGGGTTCCATTATAAACTATGTAATATAAAGCATTATCATGAACCCGGTTTGAACTCTATATGTACAAGATGTGGTTGCACACTGTACAAGGTACCATGTTTTAAGTTGTAAACAGCGATCGGAATCACTGGTGAAATTTTGTAACGAAGATTAATGTATACTAATTATTTGCGCATTGTGCTCATTAAATAAATGATTTCACAGATAAACACACTGAAAGAGACTGTTGAGAAAACAGGATTGATTGTCTCCTTCAAAAAGGCAAAATTCATAAACTGCAAAAGCACATCTAGCCATACAACAGACATTATGGGAAAATTAGAAGAGCGGACAAATTTTAGTATCTGGGAGAGATCATACAGCTAAATGGATACGATAAAGAAGCAAACAAAATGAGAACCAAAAAAAAAAAAAAAAATGGAATTGACATACCAACTGACCAGAGAAATCTCTATACATCAATGCAAAAATCAAACACTACAACATGGTGGCCAAATCTGAGTGCCTATACGCAGCAGAATGCTTGACGTTGGATAGGAATAATGAACTTTATATCGGAAAGAAATGTTTAAAAAATATTGAGAAAATCTTATGTGCACGTAAGAAAGATTGCAGAGAAGTAATGAACTATTTAAAGAGACCTGAGAGAATAACGGATAGGTACAATGAAAAAAGGAGACTTTTACGGACACTAGTAAAAATGAATGACAATAGACTAACCACTTCAACAACAGCAACAACAACCCAAAGAAAAAATGAACCTAGATACTAGAGATAATACCAAAAAAAAAGCCAACATTCGAGAGGCAGAAAAACAGAACAGGCTAAGATGTAGAGAACAACTCGACATGTGGAAGGGTTTCCAGGAGTCTACGGATAGAAACAACATCTGGAATGAAGAGAGGAAAAGACTAGCAAGTGAAAGAATGAAGGAGTGGTGGAGGAAGAAGAAAGCACCGGGCGAGTTGGCCGTGCTGTTAGGGGCGCGCAGCTGTGAGCTCCCATCCGGGAGATAGTGGGTTCGAACTCCACTGCCGCCAGCGCTGAAGATGGTTTTCCGTAGTTTCCAATTTTCACACCAGGCAAATGCTAGGGCTGTACCTTAATTAACGCCACGGCCACTTCCTTCCCATTCCTAGGCCTTTCCTATCCCCTCGTCGCCATAAGACCTATCTGCGTCGGTGCGGCGTAAAATAAATTCTAAAAAAAGAAGAAAGCTAACATAGTTGTTTAACGTGGTCCATAATGGCCAGTACCGAATAAAGAAGATATATATTAAGACGAATACAAACAATTAGTCCTCGAGCCTGAAGAATTAACGTGACATGGCTAAATTCCCTGACTTGGGTGGGAATCAAACCCAGGACCCTCCGAAACGAAGACCGCGATGCTGATTATTATTATTATTATTATTATTATTATTATTATTATTATTATTATTATTATTATTATTATTTCATTATGGATTTTGTGTTCGGTGGACAATAGATTAGGGCATGCCAATGACTTTTCTTTACTTTTTAAACTTTGATGTCTGGATTTAAGATTCAAGATAGTATTTGCAATACTTACAAACACTTTTTTTTTTAACTCGCGAGGTAACAGCCCGTTAGGGTCTTGGCCTGCCAAGACGACTGCTGAACAGCCAGATGGCCTGCGTGACGCCCACAACCTATTGCTTGCTTTTCTTGACCAGCTCCTCTGCCTCTTCTTTCAAGCAACTCTTCAGCTGTCTCATGAGCACTCGATATAGAACTAAAATCCCTGGACTGGCCCTACACTATAGGGCTAATAAAACTTTCGTAGTGTCCATACGCAGACCAGAAGGCAGTTGCAAAAGGACATTCTCGAATTATTATTCTTTTATTTTACAAACCATGAAATCAAACGACTGCTATGTCTAGTTCTTCAAGCACTTCACACGATTAGCCTTTTTTTAACGAGTTTCTCAAAATACATTCTAATAGCTGTTTTGAACACTGATGTTTGAAACATTTCATCCAATGTCCGTCCATTGTTCCAGAAATACGGATTTAAAAAAAAAACAAAAAAAACGACTGCATGAGAATGGTTGCAAGGTAAGGTAGCGAAAGAGCAGGTCAATGTTCGTCCAGTCTGGACGACTGTGATAATGGTAGGGCCGCTGAGACGACGGAAGTGCGTGAGTCACATCCCGATAGTGAATGACATCACACCATTCCCAGTGGCCTATCTCTACTAATCCCGGGAACGGTATGCAGGGAAAATATTACACTATAATAGGGATATTTTGGGACGTGACGAAAAAGAATTCAAATGTATATTTCCAAGACTGTCACCAGCATTAAATCACTTGTTTATTTATCGTATGGCTTTTAATTCGGCTTGCCTGGTGCAGAAAGTCACCTGAGCCTCTGAACTGAGATGATAGTAATGAGGTAGGGAGAGGATGAAACCCGTTGTCGGCACATAGCCTACTCTTGTCGAACAACATGAACTGGTCTACTTAATGAACTGGTCGGACGGACGAACCACCATCCACAGCGTCTTATGCCCCTCACTCTATATGAATAGCCTACTGCGGAGAGGTCTGAAACCGAATCCAGGTTTTCGGCACGCAATCTAGTCATTAGAAATTGTATGGGTCTACCACCACCTTTCATATCCTGCCGGCCAACATTTTGACGGTATTTTTCCCCCCAACCGGACTCGAACCGGCTAAATACGACCATGACCACCAGGCGGGTTATTAAACCCCTGAGCACAGAGCAACAAGCTGGCCTGCGGTTAGGGCCGCACAGATGTGAGCTTGCATTCGGCAGAAAGTGAATTCGAACCTTACTGTCGGCAGCCCTGAAGTAGGTTTTCCGTGGTTTCCCATTATATTCGACTTAATGCCGTGGTCGTGAATAGTTTCCATTTTTTCCCTTCGTGGGAGGGAGCGGTAGAATATATTCACGGTATCCCAAGCCTACGGTAAGAAGCGACTGAAAGGAGCGTGGGCTGCTGACACGGGACCACTAGTTGAGTCTGACTTGCTTCCACTTCACTTTCAACTTTCCGATCTGGGATCTGGCCTCCCCTGGTCAACTGTTGTTCTTGTTCGATCCCAATGGCATTAAGTTTGCGAGTAAAGCTTTCTTGCCAGAACCGCGAAATAATAGGTTAGAGATCCAACACGGCGCGGCTCGGGTGAAGTCACAAACAGGTTTGCCAATGTCAGCGCATTAATCGACACAGCTCAGCAGCGCAATCCATGTTCGACGGTAGAAAAGACTTGAGTTAATGAATATCTAATCACATTATTTTTAGCCCTGCGGAGAGTACGACTCCCGCGCAGAAGACTCGCAGATTGACCTGAACCAACTTACAAATTGACAAAAGGTGACAGCGACAAGAAGACCAATGGGCTGATGTGGTTAGGTCCGGCGAGCGACACGACCGTTTGGTTAGGTCTGGAAAGTGTTTACATACTGTATATACCGAACGAAGCGGCGTCACCCTTCGTGGACCCCCTTTCTTCGAAGGATCTCCTGTTGTTTTTCCTAGTGCTAAGAGAGGTTGGGTTGGTTGCCCATTAGTACTCCGTCTTAAAACAATAATCAATATCCCTACCTTCTATTTCTCCATGGGTTACCGTGACCTATAAAGCAATAGCCTTGCTTCCAAAATAAATTAGTTTCTGACACTACAACAGGCGTACGTTACTTTGTTGAACTCCGCTACAATACCAAAGTATGTCATCATTGCAGAAAGTACATTTTTATTTTCTGCCTTTTCTCTTTGTGTCCTATTTTATCATAAATAATGTCTGAGAAACATAACTTGAATAGTGGGAAGTGAGACATTTTAAGTCTGAAAAGTCTCACGTAGAAAGCTCAGGGGGTACTAACTTTCGCAGATATGTTTATTCAATGCACAGCATGCTGTATAATAGAAATTAAGATTCAAGTTGCTAATACAAAAGTATTTCTATCAAGGTAGCCTACATCGTATCCCACTACCGTTTAAAATGACCGAGTCGTGCTTAAGGGAGGGTACTTTGCTCTCGTGAAGAAACATCTCCACCCCCGACGACTCTTGACACAAACGGTAAGACAACTCTCCAAGGCCTGAATGGACATGGAAAACCGATAACATGCACAATTAAGAGGAAAGAAATTCTCAAAAATCAAACTCTCGAAGCCATCAGACAAGGTAAACCATCTGAGGCATACAGGTGGAAAGATCGATGTCTGACCAGTAAGTTCAGAATGCAATGAGGGCAGAGAAGCATGCGGTATGATGTAGTTCAACGGATAAAACGCATCATGATATATTAATTAGAACCGGGACAACCGTACCTATAAACAAATGGCTAAAGAAAGCACGAAATTCGAATGAGTTCACCTTGCTCACCTTTATTTTCTCCTTATCGCTGTATAGATCGAGCTTCCCTGATTTAACCCAGTTCTTAACAGTTTTATGTAGAGTCAATATCATTCAGGAAGCCAAAACAAGTACATTTTTCTCCGAAATCAGAAACTGAGGAAATGAAATCACCGATGCAGAAGTAAGAAACTGGAGAAAAAATACGATAACCAGATAAAACAACATTCGGCCAACAACATATTTTCACGTTTGGCTTAGCACACTGATTATTGAGAGGTACTACGATTCTTCTTACCAATCATCTGTACAAGAAGATAAGCATAGTGCCTCTCTGAAAACATTACTGTTTCCTTTGAATGAATCAAAGAAATCAGTAGCGTTTTTACTTTAATTTTTTTCAAACAGAATAAGTTTACTTACTTCGGATAATGACGATGCTCGAAATAAACGTCCAAGTAGAGTGAAAACTGAACGTACGCAACTGTTACTGATTATCTGATTTGCAACAGTCGGAGTCAACAGGATAACAATTAGATGTTAAGTGCGCGAGCAAGTCATACTGTCTTCGTCAAGGCGTGTTCTACTACATAAAATGAATACAAAAATTAAAAGATGCCGTTCGAAACAGGAAGTTCGGACATTTACCGATTTCTTGGTTAGTACGGTCAATAGCGGCTCTAGTTTCATAGCGTAACTAGCACAACGAACCCCACGTTGACTGACGGACCAAACTGTAGGACTACCCATCGTTAGCGTGTAACTTATTACATCTAAATCCCTGGGGACGAACTCAGTTTTCAACTAACTGGATTCGTTTTTAAAGGCCTCACTCCACTCAGCCCGCACAGAACTCGACGGGCAAGCACACTTTAGAAAACTGAATTTTAAGTACGCTTTTTTTGCTTTTTTTTTTTTTTCTTGTGATGGATTTAACCATTTGCCCACTCTTTTTTTAACGGATACAACAAGCGCAAGTTCAGTAAATACCTACGTATTAGAAAAGTTTAATAACTGAGAAATCAGAATAGGTCTGTTTTTAATTCAATATCTGAGATATATCCATACTAAATTACATCTCAAATAGCCATGCAGATTTGGCGTGATTGAGCAAAAAATAGACACCATCCCACTTTAAAATAGTATCCGATTGTTTGAAAATAATTTCGCAAATACTACATTTTCAGGTAGTTTGAAAACATAATTATGCAACAGTTCTCTCTGAGAAGGTTTGTGCAAAATTCATGAAATTCCGCCCAGAGATTTAGGCGTGATGTTTCAACAGGTAGAAAGGCATCCCATTTTCATATAGAGAGAAGATTTTGCTGCAACAGAAGTTTCTATGACGGTTCAATATCGCCATCATATGTTGCCATAACAATCTGCAGGCACAGCCTACTTTTGTCGATTACAGCTGCTATCTGTTCTCGGTAAGCCAATTCCAGCAATCATGCGTTCGTTGTTTTTTGGTACTCTCAATCTAAGAGTAAACTTGACTGAAGAGCAACCACAAATCGTGAGGTTACAGTATTAATAGAGAATATTCAATATTTTGGTAGTTGTATATATAACTATATTTAATTGGGCGTAGCGTATCCATCATTTACGGATTAGTTACTTTAATTGAAGCAGTAAAGGCATCTAGAAGATGTGTGACAGCAGAAAAGACAGAACACAATATCTCAACTAACAATCAGTGTAATGTTATTTATGTATATATTATTTCGTGCCAGGGCTTACGAGTATGGCATGGTATTGGGCCATCATAGTAACAATAATGGTATTGGCTTTACGTCCCGCCAATTATTTTTGACGGTTTTCGGAGACGCCGAGGTGCCGGAATTTTGTCCCGCAGTTCTTTCACGTGCCCATCAATCCACCGACACGAAGCTGACGTATTTGAGTACCTTCAAATACCACCGGATTGACCAGGATCGAACCTGCCAAGTTACGGTCAGAAGGCCAGCGCCTCAACCGTCTGAGCCCCACAGCCCGGCTCACTGATTTAATTTTCAACAGCAGATGAGAATTATTATTAAAACTATATAATTTTTTGAAATATGTTTATGCGTTACCGGTAGTCGTTTTTAAAACTTCAAAGTTCCATCGTGAAATCTACCATTTTTTTTTTGGTATACTCTTAAGCAGAGTTTTTTCTACCGGTACGCAACGGTAGGCAATACCGGCACCTTCTTTCGCCAAGTTTATTTTAAAAAGAACTGCTATTCATTGACAGAGAAGTTTATTATACTCGTATTTTAGCAGATGGCATTGTGTTGAAGAATTTAATTTTCAGTTTTGATTCTCTCATGTTGTTACCATGCTTTCATGTTTTATAGGCTTCATAGGTTGGTACCGAGCTCGATAGCTGCAGTCGTTTAAGTGCGGCCAGTATCCAGCATTCGGGAGATAGTAGGTTCGAACCCCACTGTCGGCAGCCCTGAAAATGGTTTTCCGTGGTTTCCCATTTTCACACCAGGCAAATGCTGGGGCTGTACCTTAATTAAGGCCACGGCCGCTTCCTTCCCACTCCCTGCCTTTCTCTGTCCCATCGTCGCTATAAGACGTCTATGTCGGCGCGACGTAAAGCAACTAGCTAGCATAGGTTGGTAACGCAGCCGGAAACAGGAAGAAGTTTTCACTTTCCGATTGTCTCCAATGTCAGACTATCGGTTCTATATCCGCTCTACTACAAAACGGATTCTGATAATGACTGGCCAGAACGTAAAAGGTAGCTTTTGCGAAAAAAAAGAGTGGATGATTACTTTCAAAATATATGAGTGTATGTTAAAATTGTGGAAGTTGCTGTAATAGCACCTATACATAGTGAGTCCGACACCTTTTCTCCTAGAGAAAGAGCCCCACTCTTAAACCCTAACACGAAAGAATTACAATATTGTCATACATTTCAAATGCATGCCTCAAGTAATAAAATGTGTGACCGAAGTGTAACTTAGCAACCGTGTAGACTGTGGTAAGTATGGATGGATGGCTATGCCATGTTACCTAGCAACCGTGCATGCTATGCCTTATGGCTGACGGTCATCTAAATTAGCAACTGTTGATGGTCGGCCTTGGCCGAGAGACATACCGGGCGAGCAAAATAAAACTGTCCCGTAAAATATTTACAATAGGACTGACCCTTCTTAATCAACATCACAGAAGATGCTGGAAATGGCCTCATATGAATAAACGAAAAACAGAGGACCTAAATAGTCCCGACTCCACTTCGTTCAGAAACCACCGGCAGAACTCAACACGCGAAAATTCGTCTGGACGCTTTAACGCATGCGTAACAGTGAATTTGTAATGATCCAGACACAGGTCCTTTTTGATAATGTTTCGACATGACAATCTCTTAATTCCCAGTTGCACAGATAAACGGCGTTGAGATTTCGTCGGACTTCGTTCCAGGCTTTCCTTCACTCGAGCAATGTTTTCTGGTGTTCAAACTCTTTTCGGACAGTTACGGTTTTTATTCGCTACAGTCGGTTTCACGCCATTTTGCCACGAAGTTTTGCAATGCAGACTTTGCTGAAGGTTTTACCAAAACACTTCCAGTCTTTAACTCTTTCGCAGACAGTTTCGCACAGATTTTTCACGAATCGTGCTTCGTATAACACTCGACAATGAACAACCGATGTTTTATCGCGAGCACCATTTTGCGTTGCATTCAATTGGTCACTAAACACGTCTGCTCCTCTAAGACGTAATGACACAGCAACGTAATCGTGAGATGCGCATGCGCAGACATGTGACAGCAACCTATTGGTGCATCAAAATCACGTATTCCAGTATTTTCTGTGATGGGCAATTCCGCGTCAGTCTTTAAATATTTTCCTGGCCAGTTTTATTTTTCCCACCCTGTATAAGATACATTTATGATCACTTGATTTTCCCATAGGAAATCTGGCATATTTGCATCTGACATTCTGTTTGCATACTTGTGTAAACACTTCGGGAAAATGGCTAAACAGAATTTCTTGAAATATCCAGACAGTGCACTAAGCCATATACTACTTGATTAGTATACAGTAGCGTAGTCATATTAAAGGGACCAAACAAGATATGTCAAATGTCTCCATAAATACTAGCTGTATCGAAAAAACTGCACTTTATAAAAGATGTGTAAGATATAATTAGCTATCTTTTGATGTTTTATGCGCTTTTACATTATGAATAATAATAATAATAATAATAATAATAATAATAATAATAATAATAATAATAACGGAGATAATCGCGATTACATTATTCACAAACCTCCAAATATCTCCGGAAACATTCGCTCCACTTCATACCAGTACTTCCGATCATTTATGTCTCATACATTTTTACCACACAGAGAGACATTCACGAATTAGCGAATCGGTCAATGACGGATACGCAGCACCTAGTCCAATATAATGCTACATACAATTTTCAAAACATAGAACTTCCTTTATTAATAATGTAACCTCATGATTTATGGCCCCTGCGTATTCCATGTATCTTCTGTATCCCTCCAAGTCAACCTGACTCTGATTCTATATGAGATTGAGAACACCCGTTGCCTACGAGACATACAAGGCCGGGAAGTGGACCGATAAAAATGCGGGTCGCAAGTAGTTTTACGAACGTCCGCTAGAGGTCTCGACATTGTGCTATATTGCTCGCGCGAAATACATTCAATTAATAGTACATGTTGGTTTTTAAAGACGTAAAAAAAAACTAAAAATAATGAAGTTAGGACCATCTAAATGTGAATTAGAGTGATTAGATGTAAAGTAAAGCACATTTAAGTGATATTTGGAATTATTTTAGGCTAAGCCAAGTGCAATAAATAATAAAAGCTATACATTAAAATGACACCATGATCGCTGCTCGTATCACTCACATTTTTAAGATCTTCCAACTTAAATGCTTTGTCCTGAAGTGCTTTTCCAAGTCAAGAGTATCTGTAATTTTGTGAGCTTCATTGTCGAGTACTGGTTTCAAAAGTTTTGTAATGAGAGTTACGCCCAATGCTCTCTGATCACACGGGTCACATTTGAATTTCTCAATGAACTTTGGAACAACAAAAAAGTTAAGGTTTTTTAAAACTGAATTCGTATTGCCCACATAACGTAGGGAGTGGCGCGTAAAATTCAACGTATTTTGTAGCAAGTAAACAAATTTTCTTGAGGGGTAGCGTAATGCTTCACGATCTTTCATCCTAATGAAGCACATTAGCAGACTGTCAGTTGTGGCCGAGGATATCTGTCCCAAGATGATTCACAATTGAAATTTTCTTCTGCAACTCGAACAAGATAACCACGTATCATACCCAAGGAAGACAACTCCAGAGTGACAGGTTTCTCTGAAAAGGCATGGTGTCATTCTTAATATCAATAGCCTCTAAGATAATATAAAACTTGCAGATATCTTAGGCCTATTAAAAATAGTACATCACCGGGCGAGTTGGCGGTGCGGTTAGGAGCGCACACTGTGAGCTCGCATCCGGGATATAGTGGGTTCGAACCCCACTGTCGGCAGCCCTGAAGATGGTTTTCCGTGGTTTCCCATTTTCACACCAGCCAAATGCTGGGCTGTACCTTAATTAAGGCCACGGCCGCTTCCTTCCCATTCCAGGCCTTTCCTGTCCCATCGTCGCCATAAGAACTGCCTGTGTCGGAGTGACGTAAAGCAACTAACAAAAAAATAGTGCATCTGAAAGAAAAGACAATAATCGCGAATTGATTAGTTAGCTTACCTTCGAGCGTCTCATCAAGTAATTCCAAAACTGTTGTTGGTCAAGATTACGATTATAGTGTACTCTGAGCTTGATAGCCATTTCATCTATGATAAGAGATCCCAATGTTTCCTCCACACATGTCAAATTCATGGCATCGTAATGGAGCCTTTCTTTAATGAGGGATGTTATTCCAGTTTCTCCATTCGAAAAGCCGACATAACGGTAATTCTTAAGTGTATTTTGATGCGGAAGTCGGAGGCAGTGAAGTGATCTAATGAATCTGTAGCCCATAAACTGACGTCCCAGACGACCAAAGGGAACCTAATTTGCCCCTCTGTCTGGATATAGCAATTCTCCACTTCTTTAAAACTGGATCGGCAGGAAACGATTGAAAACTCCAATGTTCTCCTTTCTTTGATGAACGATATACCATATTTCATAATGTATATGTAATCTATTTGAGTTCATTCGAACACCAAAAATAAGTGAAATTTATACGTAAACGTAATCAAGACACTTTTCACCGTAAGTTAATACACTACAGCAGTGCAAACTATACTGTAGCACGATGTCGAGACATCTGGCGGCGGTAGTGCAAACCTGGTTGGGGACGGTTTTTATGTTCAGAACTAGCGCACACTTCCCGGCCTTATATATCTCGTAGGCAACGAAACACCAAAAATAATGAATGATTTGCTAAAACAGTGCAAAGTCTATTAACGCCTACCATCGAGCTAACATCGAAATATAGTTTAAACGCCATGGTAACGAATTAAATGAAGATTATGGTTGTTGTTATCTGATTGTTTTTATATGAAAAATCGCGTTATCACGAACCAATATCGATCAGCAAGATAATACAGATAACCATCGAAACGAGAGGGAAAACATAAAATAATACGCGATGACGGACACATGAAGAGAGGTGGAAAATGAGAGACTCCCCTTCATCTTTGATGCTCTAATAGCTGCTACACGGGCAGCGGGCACACTGCATTGGCATGGCACAGGAGTATGACGTCACAGTCCGTTGTAGGGCTCTAAAGACATAAGTCCGCTGCGTTTTCATGAACTGTATGACTGTTGGTTGTATTAGTAGTTCGTCTCAATTAAGATAATGGAGGTTACTGCGGAAGGTTCAAAGCGGAGGAATCGATTTCGTTGTCCTTTCGAGATGAATGGGAAGTATTGTACTTATTTTTGTGCGCTCAAGGGTTGGCAAAATGTTTAACTTGTCATAAAACCTTGAACCAACTGAATAAATTAAATCTAAAACTACATTATAGCGTTTATCATAGCAAGGATTAGAGGCGGCAAACTATCGATAGTAATCACAATCGATATTTTCCGATATTATGAGCTCTACTATCGGTAGTAATCGATAGTTTTCACAAAGTGGAACGAATCATATCATTACGCCTAAAAATAGAACATTTATTGAACACAATCCACAACATATCGGGAGAAAGCACAACTATTTCATGCTATGTAATTTCTGAAATTCAAATCGGAATCGCTCATAAATCTCTTCAGTGGCACGTCCGAGACATTCTCGGGCTGCACGCGCTTGTGCCCAGTTAACTGCAAACAGCTGTACAAATTCTGTTAGCGCGAAAAAATAAGCCAATGAGGGGGAAAAAAAACTATCGTAGACCATCGAAAATAAGCAACTGACTATCGTTGTCAGAAGATAAGAGGTCGCTATCGATAACTGTCAATAGCACCATCGATAGTTTTCCGCCTCTAGTAAGGATTACGACCAATATAAAGATGAAGATCGTTTAGCTCTAATAAAGCGATTAAAGGAGGAAATGATCAACCAAGAGGTAGCTACCGGTATTACAGTATATTCACATATTTCAAAGTTTATGACTGATTTATGACTAATCATAAACTGAAGACGCACTATGACGATGTCATTATTAGCACATTGCTAGATGGTTCGTAAACATGACTATTTAAAATTTCCATATATAAGAATTATTTGAAGTAAGGTTAAGTTAAGTTTACGTCACTCTGCTTACTTTCAGGAAAATAAAATTGTAAATATAAACAACGAGCCAGCCGTCCGCCTCTACAACAGAATTTCTCTTCAATTGACAAAACGATTACGAAGTTCATCAGATGGAGATTTAATCAAAGATTGTTTAAACATGCGGACGGAAGAATTTAGTCCAAATCTGATAAAACTATATGAATCAGTGATCCTATCCAGATGGACTGTGAATCGACGAAATCAAGATCTTAACGGGGAAGTACGGGTTGTTATTGCAAGCCCGCAGATCACCGCTGGCGCACTGGCAAGGGGCTGTTCGTTAACCAAGCCTGCTCTAATATCATCGAACCGGAAGAAAAAGAAAAATTAGGAAAATAAAGAAGAATAAAAAACGTATTAACAATCACATTAAATATTGTTAATTGAGATGTGCTACTTCTCTCTCTTCGCCTACCACTCCTGGAATTCAACAAGATAGTTTTAATACCATATTGCCTAGGTAATTCCAACTCGTCAATGACAGGTTCAACATCTAGTAGTTAATAAGGGGCTTGGAACATACACTCATTATCATCATCATCATCATCCAATTATATCATTACATGATGTGGCCTCTTTAAGTCGTGAACTCAGGTAAGTCTTTAGCAGAACTCTCCAGGTGGAACGGTCTCGAGCAGTTCTTTGCCAGGTGGTAGCACCAGCTACTCTCTTGATGTCTGTCCCATCTATCTGGCGGTTTTCCTCTAGGCCTTTGATGATCTCTTGGACTCCATTCTAAACCTAGCTTCGTCCATCTGTCATCTTCCCTTCGAGCAATATGTCCAGCCCATTGCCATTTTAAGGTGGCTTCTCTCTCAAGAATGCCATTAACTTTAGTGACTGATCTTATGTCATCTGCTCTCTTCTTATATTTCCTTGTAAAACCCAGCATTGACCTTCCCATGCCTCTCTGCGCTGTCCTAAATTTTCCTTTCGTAAATTCGTTCAATGTCCGGGTCTCACAGCCTTAAGTCAGCACAGGTAGAATGCACTGATCATAAACTATTTTCTTCAGATTTACTGGCATATTTGATCTGAAGACAGTTGAGTTTCTTCCATACGCCTGCCATCCTAGCTTAATACGACGAAAAATTTCTGGTCTTACATCACCTTTCATATTCATCAACTGGCCCAGATATAATCACTGACCTTCTCTAACGGCGTGTTGTTGAGGGACATACACCCAAAAAAAAGCGCTTCAAAGAGGAGTTGTCAAGACTGGCATTGAACAGGCTACGGGTGAGTGGAACGTTGGTGTAAATCAGTGGCGTATACTAAGGGCTACCAAGGCTATCGGTGAAGCCCAAACCTCAATTGAGAATGATGGAAGTCTAAGGCACATTATAATGTAAGCATCTGACACATTGTTCCATTTACAAAACTTGGAACCAATGACAAAAAACGTCGCACGTATTTCTGAGAGCAAGGCATCGGAGACTGACATCGCAGCGCAGACTCCCTCTACCCTCTAATCGCCTCACGCGGCTTGCTGCTGTATATCGGATAGGAGCGGGGACCGGGGTGGGATAGGTGTGCTACCCTTCGTTCTGTCAGATCGCCATTGCTATCAATCATGCGTTTCTCATCGTATATAATTACTCACCTCATACTTCTTTGTCTTTTTGGCAGCCTCCGAATGGGGGAAGCAGAAATAAATGCATTTCTCAACAATAATAAAAAAAGAGTGCTGGTATTTCACTTCCGTTTACTTCTACATCCTTGTAGGAAGACACTACAGGGCTGCTGTTATAGGAGTAATGTAGTTTTATTTTTATAGGTAGACCTGCTAAACTAGAAATGGAAAATGTTTGGAATCGAGCCCGTGATCAAGGGTCGGACACCACCACTGATCTCCCGAGGAAGTTAACCAGTGAACGATTTTTTATTTAATAATAATAATAATAATAATAATAATAATAATAATAATAATAATAATAATAATAATAATAATAATAATAATAATGGTGCATGGCATCTGTATAGGCTTGGTGGTGACCTAATGAGGATAAACTGACTGGTGAAGACGTCATAAACACCCCTATTCCAAAGCCAGGCGAATCAACAGTACGAGGGTGTTCATTCTGAAAATTGATCCGGGGCCATCGGACCAAGGGCAAGCATTATATCCATTTAGCCACAAAGCTGGACTTTAATTTGCTAAACCTTAGGCTACCATCTCCACTGATCAGAGGTTGAGCATTGGCAGTAGCAGAGGCCAGGGCAGTAGCTTGTGAAGCAGCCTTCACAACACAACAGGCTTGTCCGTTGGCTATTGGCTGAAGCTCAAAACGCTGCAGGCTTGGCGTTCAGTAAACCAACCACCGAAAAGGGGATAAGTCCAGTGGTAGCCCACGTCTTGATCCCAGCATACGCCACTGGTGTAAGTGATTAAAATATCCGAGCAAAATGATAGTTTACTGCTGAAAAGTGGAGCCATTCAAAGGAGATAAATGATGTGAGTAAAGGACTGGAATCACAGATAAGGCTGTTTGCAGATGATGTTATACTGTTACAGATTTGTGAGCGATTGCAAAAAGGCCTCGACACTGTTGTGTGATAGCAGATAATTGAATGATAGTAAACAGGATGAAAAGTCCTGTTGTAAGTTTCAGTAAGGGGGAAAGTCCACCCAGTTTTAATTACTGTGTTGATGGGGTGAAAATACCTCAAAGGGAACATAACTTTAAGTGACCGGGCCAGGGATAAAATGAATAGGATAAGAATTGTGCCGGCTGCCGAAGCCTGTCGCACTCCTCTGGGGCAATGATTAATGACTGACAGATGAAATGAAATGATAGTGGAGAGTGTTGTCGGAATGAAAGATGAGAGGGAAAACCGGAGTTCCCGGAGAAAAACCTGTCCCGCCTGCGTTTTGTCCAGTACAAATCTCACATGGAGTGACCGGGACTTGAACCACGGAACCCAGCGGTGAGAGGCCGACGTGCTGCCGCCTGAACCACGGAGGCACAACTTAACTATAAGTACGTACAGTAGTCTTAATATATGGAGTAATCACGTTAACGAGATTTCAAATAAAGGTTGCAGGTCTCTTCATATGGTTATGAAGGTATTTAGAGGTTGTAGTAACGATGTAAAGGAGAGGGGGCATATAAGTCTCTGGTAATACCCCAATTAGAGTATGGTTCCAGTGTATGCGACCCAATATCACGATTACTTGATACGAGAACTGGAAAAGTGCCAAAGGAAAGAAGCACAATTTGTTCTGGGTAATTTCAGACAAAAAAGTAGCGTTATGATAACGTTGCAAACTTTGCGTTGGGAAGACTTGGGAATAAGGAGACGAGCTGCTCGACTAAGCGGGATGTTTTGAGCTCGAAATGGAGAAACAGCGTGGAATGAAATAAAATTACGCATGGCTTTTAGTGCCGGGATGTGTCCGAGAACTTCGGCTCGCAAGGTGCAGGTTTTTTATGACACCCCTAGGCGACCTGTGCGTCGTGATGAGGATGAAATGATGATGTAGATGACACATACACCCAGCCCCTGTGCCAGGTGAATTAACCAATTATGGTTAAAATTCCAGACCCTGCCAGGAATCGAACCTAGGACCCCTGTGACCAAAGGCCAGCAGGCTAACAATTTAGCCATGGAGCCGGACTAAGCGTGGAATTATATTAGTAGACGAATAAGCTTGAGTGGAACTTTTAAAGGTAAGGACGTTCATAAAAGCCTATGGAGATAACAAATACCACCGGAATGAGTCGTGGAAGGCCTGTGCTCTACTGTCTGAGCCGCTCAGTCCGGGATGGCTTATGACTTAAGATTAGCAGTCGCGTAGTTATCTATGCTTTTTTTTTTTTTAACCTTTCAAGAACCCAGAATGAAAATTAAGGTCCATATTAACCCTGATCTAATGTTTAAAGTGCTAAAACACTCCACGTGAAATGTCCTTAAAAACAGAGTTTACAAGAAACACGTTGGTTCAGTCAGCTAGGGAAAAGGATAGCGTCAGAACTTTACCGTTCTCAACACAAGCTCCCATCCAAGGAACACACCTAAGCACTACAGAATTACAAAAAAAAAAAAAAAAAAAAAAAAAGATTTACTCTACTATAGTAAAACTTCCGTTAACCGAAATAAGGAGGAAGGGAAGGTGCACGATTTCGGATTTTAAAAAAACGAATAGGGATTTTGGTGTCAAAAGGTAGAAAATCACTCATATAGAGTTTTACATTGAAAAAACCGTTACGGTTCGCTGTATTTAAATTATAATACTACAGAATCAATATGAATAAGCAAAATCAATATATATTGCATAAATTACACTTCCCAAGTACAGCATTACTGTGGTTTTTGCAAAAAAGAAAGTTTTAAAGAAGCAACTGACTATTTCGGTCAAAGGTTTTATCATTTCATATAGTGACTGGAGACTTCGCAGGGATCTACTTCGAGAACTCACTGTATATGAGAATCCAGCCTGACGACCAGATTATTCTACAGTATCTCCCAGCGCGTGTGGATGCGTGATGATTATAATGAAGTAAGGAGATGGCGAAACCTGGTGTCGGCATATCATCTACACCTGTCGAATAACACCAAAGGCTTAATGTCTCCATCAGCAACTCCATATGAACAACGCGTAGATGACTGGAACTGAATCCAGGCTTTTGACGCCCAATCTAGTTACTAAGAAATCTATACCACCACCTCTCCTACCCTGCCGGGCAACATTCGGATGGTGAAATTATTTTTCCACGAACGGGACTCAAGCCGATTAATCACGATGTCATCCCATGAAGAGTTCACGCCTTAACGGTCATGGGCACCAGGCGGGCTAATTAGCGCACTGAAATATTACAACGAAACATAGTTTAGCCTACTGTTATTTAATGCAGTGGCTGGAGACTCTGCAGGGATCTGCCTCAGGACTTGCTGTACGTGAGAATTTAGCCTAACGACTTGTTACTACAATGTCTCCCCTACTGCTAAGATGCAAGGAAGTAGCCGCGGCCTAGAGAAATCTAGCCATTCAAGCAATTACTACCTAATAAGTATGTATATGATGTACGTGTGCCTTTACTGGCGAGATGTAATGTTTACAGTGCACTAATGTCTGCCCGAAGGCAGGTCCGAACCTCTGCAGAGATATGCCCGAGCCGGAGTTTACGTACGGTAGGCTGGCCAGTTCCTTTCCGCTCCGCCATTCCCGTAACCCCCCCCCCCCCAACAGCACGTGGCAACCCATCCAAATCTTGACCATGCCCAATGTTGGTTAACTTCGGAGATCTCACGGGATCCGGTGTTTCAACACGGCTACGGCCGTTGGCTGTGTCTTCTGGTATGGGCTATATCAAATTTGTTACTTTCATTGACTTGTCTCAGTCTCATCCTTGGCTTTGACAATATGAAAGTCACTGAGGTACGAGTGATGCTAGTAATACCATTGCTTATGCAGCCAGTCCCTGTTACGAATGGTGTGAAAATATCGCTCACAGGGTCGGTTGGTGCATGCATTCCAGTGGGCTTGGCAGACTGATATGTAATAGCAACGGCTGGTTTAGCGAGGAAAGCAACGGGAAACTACCTCACTCCTTGTTTCCTTAGTACGCCTCTTCAGTGACGCCTAGGCTATTTAAGACAGCTTTTGGCGGAGCTGCAGAGGATCAAACTAGCCTTCGGGCTGAATACCCAACATACATACATGGTGTACGTCCAACCTTTGTCCCGCTTCTCAACTGGGTCGAGTACCCTTCCTTACGTCAACTTCATCGGAATAATTAATGAGACGAAATGAATGACGTGATGTATGATAGGAGGAAGGGAGAGGGTGAAAACCAATGCCGACACACCCTACTCCTGTCGAACAGCACCAAGGCTTAACGTCTCCATCTGACGAATGAATCACCATTAACAGTGTCACTCCATATGAACACTGCGGGGAGGTTTGGAATTGAATCCAGGCTTTTGGAACGTGATTAGAAATTGTATACCACCACCTCTCCTACCCTGGCGACCAACATTATGATGGTGAAAATTGTTTCGACCAATGGAAACCACGGTGTCAGACCATATAGACACGACGCCTCAACGATCATGGTCACAAGGCGGGCTAGGCAATTACTAACACAAAACCATATATGTATTAAAATGATGTTTTTGAAGACATTCGTCTAGAGCGCGACATTGTACGGAAGTAAAACATGGACGATAACTAGCTCAGAAAGAAAGAGAATAGAATCTTTTGAAATAATAATAATAATAATAATAATAATAATAATAATAATAATAATCGTATGGCCTCAGCTACCGTGTGCAGACATTTCGATTTGACGCCATCTGGCTGTCTGCTCGTCAATTTCGACGTTCCGTTTTACTCTAGGTCCGCTAGATGGCCGACGGAGTAAACCGGATCTCTCTTGGGCGTCTATGGCTGAGATTTGATTAATTTTGTCGGGTAAATACCAAATGTATCACCAGAGATCTTTTACATGCCGACATCGTACGACATGGAGTGTCGAATGGACTTTTTTCCGGGGAAGTGCAGACTGTAAGAACGGTAGGGGTAGACTAAGGTACGAATATGACAGGAAGATCGGAGCAGATGTAGGATATAGTACTGACGTAGACATGAGCGATTAGCACATGATAGGGTGACATGAAAGGCTGCATCAAATCAGTCTACGGACTGATGACTAACAACAACCACTTAAAGAACGGTCAACAGTGGATAACGAACAGTATACGGAATGTTGGTACATTTTATAGCACTCAACTGGGATATATCACATATAAAGGGACAATTAATGTCCTACTCCTTCGCTGAATGGTCAGCGTCAAAGCCTTCGTTTTAGAGGACCCTGGTTCATATTCCCACCGGGTTGAGGATTGTTTTTTTTTTTTTTTTTTTTTTTTTGCTATGGGCTTTACGTCGCACCGAGGTTGAGGATTGTAGCCGTGACTGGCTAATCTCTCTGGCTCGGAGACTGCGTATTTATGTTTGTTTCAATACACATCTCTTCACAAATACACATTCACCACAGAAACACGCAACAGTGAATATACATCTCTCTGCAAAAGACTGGCTTCGTGAAGGGCTTCCGGCCGTAAAATAGGGCTAAGTCCACCATGTTCGACTGACATGTTCGCACCGACGACCACACCAGGGTGTAGACAAAGCGGCAGAAAAAGAAGATATACAGATATTACTTTGAAAATCAGCTCGATTTGTTCTGGGTTATTTCTGACAAAATAGTAGCGTTATGAAAATGTTGCAAAATTTGGGAGAAAGGAGATGAGCTGCTCGACTAAGTGGTCTATTCCGAGCTGTCAGTGGAGGGATGACACGGAATGACATTAGAAGACAAATAAGTTTGAGCCGTGTTAAAAGATCACAATAATTATGAAGATAAAAGTTCGAATTCAAGAGGACAAATCGGGGCAAATATTTATTTATAGGAAGTGGAGTTAGGGATTAGAATAATTTACCAATGGAGATGTTCAATAAATTTCCAAAATCTTTGCAACTATTTAAGAAAAGACTAGGTAAACGAAAGACAGGGGATCTGCCACCTGGGCGACTGCCCTAAATGGAGATCAGTGGTGATTGACTGATTGATTGATTGATTGATTGATTGATTGATTGATTGATTGATGTTTTGGGCAGGTACTGGCAATATAAAAACTGGCCGAGTAGCTCAACTGAGCACGCACTCGCTTCCTGAGCTAGAGGTTGCGGGATCGAATACCAGTCTAGTCGGTTGGCAGCTAAAAATGCTAAATAAAAGAGACAAATTAATGTCAGTAAATTTAACGGCTCGTCTACAATTAGGCGATAACCTTGTCGATGCAAACACAATTCCCTGTACTCAGATTCGTGTTTCATCTCATAGTAGGTCGTATACCGAAGATTTGGCATCAGATCAGGTCCTTGGTAATCATCGCCCTCTCTATCCCAGAATCTTTCCTTTAATAATTTTGGTCAAGAAGCTGGTATGTCGTAGGATACGCCCAAGGAATTTGTCCGCTCTTTGCCTTTAACTTCGTTCAGGGTACTTTCACTGGATCTCCTTCCCGTTCAGTAAATTCTCAGCACTCCTTTCCTGTTGCACACTTCGAAAGCTTCAAGCCGATTCCTGTCTTAATGAACACAGTTCACAACCATACAGAGGCACGTTCCAGTCGAAGGATTTTGAGAAATAAAGGTCTTCCTTTAACGTACGTAAGCTTACTTGAAAGCAAACTTCTTTTGTTGACCGGTAACTTAAACAACTATTTTCCAGAGCAAAAATCCCAGCATTTGGTATCTCTTAAAAAAGGATAGCAGTTATAGAGGTTAGTTTATAATAATAATAATAATAATAATAATAATAATAATAATAATAATAATAATAATAATGTTATTTGCCTTACGTCCTACTAACTACTTCTACGGTTTTCAGAGTCGCCAAGGTGCCGGAATTTTGTCCAGCAGTTCTTTTACTTGCCAGTAAATCTACCGACACGAGGATGACATATTTGAGCACGTTCAAATACCACCGGACTGAGCCAGAATTGAACCTGCCAAGTTAGAGTAAGAAGGCCAGCGTCTCAACCGTCTGAGCCACTCAGCCCGGCAATTAGTTTATAAAAATATACTATTATAATTATAATTAAAATAAAATAAAAACCAACAGTAAAAGTGTAACTGATCTCATATCAATTTGAAAAATTCAAGATTCCAGGCCATACTAATGAAAGGGACGATGGAGAATTTCTGGCGACTGGGAGTATGTGTGAAAAGATCACCGAAGGGAGAAAACGGACGCTCCTCTAATAGCGTCGGTATTGGAAGAAAAAGGGAAGGTGAAAGGAAATGGGACAGAAAAGCTGATAAAGAGAAGCAGCCTGCCACTAAAATTTGACGCAAAGCTCGGGGCCTGGGGTCGCTATCTGGGACCTATACGTTATTAGCACATAAAGGAGAAAGCACAAAGCTGAAGTGTAATTAGCCAGAACAATTCCAACAGAACTAGAGGGCGAAATGTATGGATGGTTTAGCATAGGCTGTAACGAGTGAAGACGCCCGCCGTTCCTTTTGTTAGAATCCACTGGGGTATTAAGGTTCTTTTCAACTTCCCGCGGTCCAAGTTTTCGCTATGTCCTAGGTCATTCCAATACAGCATATTCATCGATTTATAATTAATTATAGAACAGAAGTCATAATTCACATCAGGAATGACCATCCACGGATCGAGATGTATTGCTTAGTAGCGGGGAGGGAATTTAGAATTTCCCCCGTATCTTTCAGTGGCATCACATCGCCTCAGCCTGCTGAAGAAATGAACGCGAGAGTTATTGGTATCACTGGTGGACTTCATTTGGAAGAGATGATGGGGAAGCTGGTTGAGGCGTATTGCAATACCCATTGTCCTCATGCTCGCCATCCAAAATCAGAAAACAAACAAAAACATCCCAAACCCACCTCAACTGATCAATGAAACTCGGAAGGAGGAACTTTGGTTTTATCATATAAAACTGCACGAGGCAGTTTCTTTTTCACCCAGTTTATTTGTGGTATGCATAGGTCGTTGTACCCGGAGGCCCCGGGTTCGATTCCCGGCCAGGTCAAGTTTTTTAACCTAGATCTGAGGGCTCGTTCGAGGTCCACTCAGCCTACGTGGTTAGAATTGAGGAGCTATCTGACGGTGAGATAGCGGCCCCGGTCTAGAAAGCCAACAATAACGGCCGAAAGAATTCGTTTTGCTGACCACATGACACTTCGTAATCTGAAGACCTTCCGGCTGAGCAGCGGTCGCTTAGTATGCCAAGGCCCTACACGGGCTGTAGTGGCATGGGGTTAGGTTAGGTTATAGGTCGTTGACTGAAATGCATAAAATGCAGGTTGGGAATCAGAATTCGGTTAGGAAGAAAATCTGAACAGTTGTGCTTAATTTTTAAGACAAGCTGCAATGATAGGCACGAAATACGAACCAGAGGAAAGATCTTTCCAAGAACTTCAGTTCTGTATTTTCCCAGGCAGTGGTTAAAGAGGAAAATCTAATCAAAGAGAGAGGAAAGTTAACTCGGTGACTGCACAACTGAGAATGGGCGGTATATTGTAAGGAAGTGAATGCACAAAATAAACATCATTATACCAATTGTTTCCCAGTCGATTAGCCCGCCTGATGGCCATGAACGTTAATGCGTCAAGTCTACATGGTCTGACACCGCGGTTAGCCGGTTCGAGTTCCGTTGGTAGAATCAGAATATTGGCCGGCGGGTGATATACAATTTCTAGTCACTAGATTGTGTGCCAAAAGCCTGGATTCAATTACAAACCTCTCCGCAGTGTTCGTATGGAGTGTGGGCATTTGACGCTGTTGATGGCCATTCGTCCGCTGGATAGGAACGTAAAGCTCTGTGCAGACAGGAGTAGGCCAAGTAACGACACCGGGTATCACCCTCCCCTACCTCATCGTCATCATCCCACATCCAACCGCGCAAGTCGCCCATGGAGTCAAATAGAACAACCTGCACTAGACGAGCCGAAAATGTCCTTGTCTCCCGGCACTAAAAGCCATGCGATATATGAATAAATAAACAAATAAATCTGGTCTACTTTGCTCTACGAAATCAGAACCTGGATTGATTCCAGGTTTCTTATTCATATGCCGGAGGTAATAAACATGAGAGCATCGAGAACGGCTGTTGGTGCGCGAACAGGTGGAAACATTTATTGCTAGAATTTATTCGAAATGAATAGGCTACGTTGAGAAATAATGTACCGGATTGCATAAGCTATGTGTATCAGCGTAGGTGAAGATATCATGTGGGGCGGATGGAGGAGGACGGGTAATAACGTGATAAGATAACCAGAGATGATAATAGAGGACAGTGGTTACACTCGAATAATTTCTAAGTAAGAACGTTAGAACAGAGGAAGGTAGAGGCTTTAACATTGAATGCCGAGAGGCGTAACCATCTCTACTGAAGTCCTACATACTACGTGCATACCGAACACATTTTTAAAAAATAATTTTTAAAAATCAAGCAAACAGATCAGCATGATACTGAAACGGGATGAACAAATTCATCGAATGTTTTCTAGGACGAAATTGGGACAACAATAGGACTACTACCAAGCAATTTAATTCTGCACAACTCGTCGAACTATATGATGCAACACTAATATTGTACCTTCAATCACATCAGAACACCACTAGTTATTCAAAATGAATATTACTATATTTAATATGCAATATAGCAGCTTATTCAGTTAGTATTTCGACTGTTAAATTACCATAAGTTTCTCCTGTGTTTACTGTCTTTCAGAATTCGAAGTACTAACAATATAAACGCGAAATTTCTAACAATGTACATGGAAACGAGAAACGTTACGACGCCTTATAAGGAGTATCTGATACGTTTTAAATTTTTTAATCATTAGGTTCCTGATATTACTTGTGATAAATTTTTAAGGATCGAAAGTGTTCGGGGTGGGTGTCTATGGAAAAGACAGCCTGTTCTCGCAGAGTCTACAATATTCAATAGTCAATCAGTTCATTAATCTCATCCTATTCTTCCTTTTAAGTAGCATTTCAACGAATATTCAGAGTGAGTTAGGTAACTACAACAGGTCTTTACGTATAATGACAACAAAATGCTACGTATAATGACAACAAAATGCTAACTTTATCACGTTTTGTAAAGCTCACATCAACTCGAAAGCGGGACGAAATGAACACATCCCAACCGATGAGAAGTCAACAGAAACAAAGCCGAAGATAAGAGTACCAAATTTAATCATTCATTCATTCATTCATTTAGTCACACATCCTTATACGTCAACACAGAGGACGAAATTAACTTCCACTTGGAATACAGAAGTAAGATACACTGAGTGAAAGTACGTCCCTATATTCTCTCCTAAAGCTCAGCGTGAAATTTAGTTCAATATGCTTTGCTCCAGCAAACACAAGTCGTGTATACAACTTCGGGATAATCTCGCCACATCTTCGTGGGGTTATTTTCCTTCCAAGAACACAAGCCAAGTCTTTCAACCGACTAGCAGCGAAAATAAGCAGGTCTCGCGACGTTAAGAGATTGGAAGGTTTTCACTCTGATATTAACTTACAACAATAGATGAATACCAGGCTAGGTAACGATAAGGAAGAAAATTAGGTGTATACCTACATTTTACAGTTAGCTTTATCCAGCACACAAGTGATTCAAGGTAAACACTATTACACAATTATTGTGAGACGACACAGGACGCGCACAAACACAATCCACAAAGAACACAACACACCCGGAAGAAGAACATGGGAGGAAGTGACAAGTCTCCGGTCCAACTGAATTCAGGTGCTTGCTACACTAGCTCCTCACGTGCGACAGGCCTCATCCCGTTCGTTCGTTCACACATACAGAGAGCAAAGCAAAGCGAAGTGGTGGGAGCGGGGTAGCGCTGAGCCTCCTGTTGCGTAGCAACCACAACTGTGCTCACGTACAGTACAGGGGGCCAGGGCCAGGCAGGCAGGCCACGTGACATCATCAAACTAGCGGATCGAACTGTACTGCCTGGGCCATCTCTTGTTTCTTGATAACTTCATAGCGAAGACAACGAGAAACAATCACTTTTACACGCAGCGCAATAAAGATGTTATAGAGGCGACTGTTATGTAACAGGTCGCTCGGACATGCTGCATACGTTCAACATGCAACGGAAAGATTTTAGTATGATGCTCTCCTCGTGAGATTCCAGCGACCTCTTTAAGAAGCGAAGAAAACACTGCAGAAATTCCCTTATTCAAAGAGGGAAATTAAGAAAAGACAAAGACACCACAAAGTGTTTTACATATTTCGGAAATAAACTGAAAAGGGAAATGGGGGTAAAGACTAGCATTTTCGGCAAATCAGGTGAGCGCACTGTAGGTAGGGAATCGCTAGACAGATGGAAGGAATTTATTTTAACAATCTTCGCAGTGTAAAGACACATTTCTGTTGTAATTGTGAACAACCGTGTTCTTTGGGGAGGAGAACGTGAATAGCAATGAAAGTTTTAAGATGGTAAACTAAAAAGTCTCACAGGACAGTCGGAAATAGATTAAATCAGTTCTGAAATGGTGAAATACGGAGGGAAGAAAATGATAAAATCCCTTCATAAAGTAATAAGGTTAGCATGGAATTTAAGAAAGGTAGATTTTGGTTCTGTACAGATCCATTTCTGGTGAGCTACAGTGTGCACAGTGCGCTGTAGCTCTTGATACTGGGCTGGATCTCTAGATCTCGTTATTTTCATTTCTCTCTCTCGGTCTCATCCTTGGCTTTGATAATATGAAAGTTACTAAGATGTGAGCAAGATTAGTAATGCCATTTATTATGCAGTTAGTCTCAGAATGAATGGTATGGGTATCCCACATGAGATCGGTTGATATCTACGTTTCAGTCGGCTTGGCAGACTGATAGGTAATAGCACCTTCTGGCTCCATGAAGAAAGCTACGGAAAACTACCTCAGTGAAGCGAAGACTAGCTATGACAGCTGATCATAGAGCTGTTGGGGAAACAACCGGTCTTCAGCTGAGGACTCGACATACATAACTGTAAGGTTTTCGGAGACGCCGAGGTGCCGTAATTTTGTCACACACAGCAGTTCGTTTACATTCACCGAGCAAGTTGCCTGTGCGGTACGGGTCGTGTAGCTGTACGCCCGCATTCTGGAGATGGTGAGTTCGAACCACACCATCGGCAGCAAAGAACACAATTTTCTGTGGGTTTCCCATGTTAACATCACGAAAATGTAGGGGCTGTATCTTAATATAAGGCCACGGACGCTTTCTTCCCAGTCCTAGCTTTTTCCTACCTCACCGTCGCCGAAAGCCTTTCCGAATTAGTGCGAAAGTATAAAAATAAAAAAAAACCTGCCAAATTTCCGTTCGGGAAAATAAAATTATCATAAATATGCCTTCCAATAAATGAAACTCAAATTCTTACGAGCGATTTATTTACATCTAAAGAATCGTTTTCGAGAAACATATGTATGGAATTTGGAGTCCCCAAGTGTAGAATTCAGTGCATCGAAAGTGGCGAAACTGACTCAGGGCCAATGAAACTACCACGAATGAAATAATCAGCTCTCTAGAGTGTGATGAGATGAGGCCTCTTTGATAAAAGAGGCTTCTATATTTCTCTCAGTCATGGCCATCCATCAGTACCTCACATCACAGTCTGCACGGTTGCTAGGTAACATCGCGTCACGCATTTTGTACCGTATCGTTAATTTTGTGATGCAAATTTTCAGATGACCCCCAGACATAAGAAATATATATCTTAAGTGCCAGTAAATCTATCAACATGAGACTGACTCACAAGGCCAGTGCTCTGAACTAATCAGCCCGGAAATGTAATAATAATAATAATAATAATAATAATAATAATAATAATAATAATAATAATAACTGTTTTACGTCCCACTAATTACTTTTACGATTTTCGGAGACGCCGAGGTGCCGAAATTTAGTTCCGCGGGGGTTCTTTTACGTGCCAGTAAATCTACCGACACGAGGCTGACGTATTTGAGTACCTTCAACTACCACCGGACTGAGCCAGTATCAAACCTGCCAAGTTGGGGTCAGAAGGCCAGCGTCTCAGCCGTCTGAGCCACTCAGCCCGGCTGACCCGGAAATTTAATTGTTTTAAAAGACAAATTCATGGCCTAGACTTTAACGTCCGCCAGGTGGCCAAAATCAACCAAACTACAGTAGGTTGTATTTTGACGTGATTATTGGTATCATGAACACAGATATGGACTTACAAATGTATGTGAATTACGAACCACAGGAACCTAAGCTTTCATTTTTAACCACAAAGAGGTGGAAAGGGAGGTGAAGATGAGATGAGAATGAGCAGACAAGGAAGTTATCTTTTCATCCAGTCAACCAGTGCAAAGACAGTGCAGGTGGATTATTTTGCGTACTGAGAGAAAGTAGTTAAACCCTTCTAAGTATCATCATAATCATGGATGAGCGGGTGATTCACAGCAGTAAAAAGCGATAACATGAAAGTGACTCCTTGAATGCTTAGGCTGGCGGGTTGGCGATCACGGGGCTCTTAGCTGAGTCCTGGAATTGCTTCCACTTGTGTCAGGTACTTTGACTGTGTTTGCATTTTCCTTCTGGAATTGACCTTATAAGAATTTAGTCGAAGAACTAACACAATGGTGTGGGATACCACTAATTTAAACGCCGGACCTTGTGCAAGAAGGAGAAAGAGGTCAAGGCAAAATGTATTTAGGAAGAGAGTCCACGAACCGCTCGGTATCATGTGTGTGCCTATGACGTGAAAGTTTTTATTTTGTTCATAAAATGTACTTCATCCATCTCTTAAGTCATCAATCTGTAGGCTGACTGGATCCTCAAATAGCACCACCGAAAGTAAATAACAATGTTATTTGCTTTACGTCCCACTAACTACGGTTTTCGCAGACGCTGAGGTGCCGGAATTTTGTCTCATAGGAGTTATTTTACGTGCCAGCAAATCGACCGACACGAGGCTGATGTATTTGAGCACCTTCAAATACCACCGGACTGAGCAAGGATCGAACCTGCCAAGTTGGGGGTCAGAAAGCCAGCTCCTCACCCGTCTGAGCTACTCAGCCCGGCACTACCGAAAGTTAGGCAATCAATCAATCAATCAATCAATCAATCAATCAATCAATCAATCAATACTGATCTGCATTTAGGGCAGTCGCCCAGGTGACAGATTCCCTATCTGTTGCTTTCCTAACCTCTTCCTAAATGATTTCAAAGAAATTGGAAATTTATTGAACATCTCCCTTGGTAAGTTATTCTAAGGAAGCCGCAAAATTCGGTGGTGGCATTAGATGAGGAGTGAATTAGTTTACCATTGTTTTCCTCACAGGGCCAGAAAGAGCTATTGCAGCACAACTGATCCTATGAGTAACACCTTTCGTAACACAATGACGCTCTAATCATTCTCTGAATATCGTTAGGTCATTACTAATATATTAACTAAAACTAAAACATTATTATTCCTGTTTTTTTTATTTTCTTGAGATCAGCATTTGATGTGTATATGACCCAGTTTTACGGTCGGTTGCCCTTTCTGACGCCAATCCTATGTGGAGGAATGTAATCCCTATTGTGTATTTCTGTGGTGGCTGGCAGTGTGCTCTGGTGTATGTAGATAAATAAAAGTGTACACATACGAACACAGACGCCCAATCCCCGAGACAGAGAATTCCCCGGCCCAGAGTTGATCCCGTGAGCTTCTGAACCGAACGCAAGTAATATGACCATTGCTGTCATGGTGAAGTTAACATCAAGCTGTGAGAACCATTTTTCCGTCCTTTCCCGAAACCTCAGCATCGTCTGCCAATGGCATCACACTCATTTTTCTTTTTTTCAAGCTGCTTTACGTCGCACCGACACACACAGGTCTTATGGCGACGATGAAACAGGAAGAGGCGAGTGGGAAGGAAGCGGCCATGGCCTTAATTAAGATACAGCCCCAGCATTTGCCTGGTGTCAAAATGGGAAACCACGCAAAACGATCTTCAGGGCTGCCGATAGTGGGATTCGAACCCACTATCTCCCGAATACTGGATACTGGCCGCATTAAAGCGACAGCAGCTATCGAGCTCGGTCACACTCATTATTTCTACCTTTATTTGCTGTTTTTGTTACTTTTGTATCATTCTTCAGAAACATACGCAACTTCATCTTAGCATGATTTCAATTTTAAACTATTTTATTTTGTTCACTTGTCTCGTGACACACCTATATGTTTTAAAATACCCTACATACTGAACATAACTTCCAATATTTGCCAATGTCCTTCAGTACAAGACTTTTCCGAACTCTCAATGCTTCTCCAATTTGTCTCATATTTAATATTCTTTGAGAACTAGAATTCTTCTTCCTTCAGTCAAGTGACTAATGTTCTCTATATTAATGCCTCACAATCAATCAAGGAGTATCCACATTTTGCTGACCTCCATGCGATAACTCTGTATCTTAATATGGAGAAAATCTTCAATATTTTCTCTCTTCCCCTGCGCTATAGACGGAGCAAACTTTTCAACTCACCGCAGCCTTCACTCACGGTAAACTTCCGTCTTTGTGTACCAACCAATTGCTGAGTCTGAATTATTTCACTTCTCTCGAAGATCTTTTATCTAACCGGAGTTGGGGGACAGCATACATAGGACAAAAGGATTGCATTAGCAAGCACTTACTACGGGGCGGCGAGGTGGGGAGTAGTGTCTTTTTTTAAGATAACCTTGCTGACAACTGGCACGTCCAACAAAGTCAAGTCTTCGATTCCCCTCGAAGCCAGCTTTTATTTGATTTTTAATGAGATAGCCTCGGATGATAAAGATCCCTGCTATATGTTAAATAGACTACTAATCCATACAGACCGTCCCCGTTTTTAAGTCAAAACCCTGATGACCAGGGCTCGAATTTTGATGACATGTCATCTTTTAATTGGTAAATCATAGACACTGCTAACTTACAGTATATACAAATCCTGTTCGTGGTCCCCAGATTACAGAGATGCATATTTATTGTCATTTATTGTCGTTTTTGTGAGCATTTCATTTTAGGTCTTTTTTCACTTTTTGCGTCATTATTTTGTCATGTTTGTTTTTCTTATTGGTGATTTTAAGCATGTATCCTTCGTTAACGGCATAATACAGCCAGTTTCTCTATCTACGTACTCGAAAGTTAACGTGAATGTTCATCTTCGAAGGTTTTGAGTACAATTTCCTTTTCAGCTCATTTCTCTTTACGGTCTACATGGTGTCAAAAGAATTACGACCTACGCATATTTTGTTTGTAAGGAAAACCATGATTCCGTAACAAACAACTTAAATATTGTAATGCAAAAATTACAAAAAGTATGAATTATGAATATTGTGCATAACTAAAAATGTATATGACTTACCTTTTTAGGTCTTTTCTTTTGATAGTTTTTAGGACATTATTTGAGAATTTTGATGTTATTTTATAAATTATTTTTTAACATTTTTAGGCCAATAAAATCTGAGCCCATACATATTTCGTGCCAGAACTTAATTAATTAAAACGATCACAAATGGAATAAATTTATTTAACAGTTACTTCATTTTATAGCTCCCTCTGTGAATCAGTGATATAGTGTCGGCCTCCGGTTCCCAGCGTAGCGGGTTCAAACCCGGCAGAAGTAGCTGGATTTTTGAAGGGCGGAAAAATGTCCATTCGACGCTCCATGTCGTACGATGTCGGCACGTAAAATATGTCTGGTGACACATTTGGCGTTCACCCGATGAAATTCATTAAAAACTCAGCCTAGACGCCCAAGAGAGATTCGATTTACTCCGCCATCTATTAAGCTTAGAGTAATATGGAACGTCCAAGTTTGACCAGCGATCAGCTAGATGGCGTCAAATGAAAAAAGCTTTCACACGGTGGTTAAAGCCATATGATCATAATTGATAAACATGTTATAATTGTTCGTTAATAATTATTGAATTATAAGCAACATTTTTCAGAAGTTGACTGTCATAAGTTAAAAGAATTTTAGACTTCACATAGGGGCTAGAAGCTTGCGGCAAGCTTCTGTTAATTGCGGGGGTGAAGTTGTCGGCAAAGCTCCCCAACAAACGTCGACTGTCATTCCAATGAGTAATCGAACTATACCGATCACGTGGTACGTAATCTACGGTAAAACTTAGGCCACGATCCCGCCAAAGCCCTGCTGTAATTTTCTTTTCTTTTTTTTAAAATTTATTTTGAAGTTAATATTCAAAGTAACTTGCAGACTGAGCACTGAAAAACATAATAGTCTATGATGATTTAAGCAATTTGGGTTTAGGAAAGGTTATTCCACTGAAGCCCAACTTGTAGGATTCCAGCAAGATAGAGCAGATCTCCTGGATTCAGGAGGTCAATTGGACCGTATCGCGATTGACCTAAGGCATTTGATAGGGTGGATCATGGGAGACTACTGGCAAAAATGAGTGCAATTGGACTTGACAAACGAGTGACGGAATGGGTGGCTCTGTTTCTAGAAAACAGAACTCAGAGAATTAGAATAGGTGAAGCTTTATCTGTCCCTGTAATAATTAAGAGGGGAATTCCTCAAGGCAGTATTATTGGACCTTTATGTTTTTTCTTATATATATCAATGATATGTGTAAAGAAGTGGAATCAGAGATAAGGCTTTTTGCAGATGATGTTATTCTGTACAGAGTAATAAATAAGTTACAGGATTGTGAGCAACTGCAAAATGACCTCGACAATGTTGTGAGATGGACAGTAGGCAATGGTATGATGATAAACGGGGATAAAAGTCAGGTTGTGAGTTTCACAAATAGGAAAAGTCCTCTCATTTTTAATAACTGCGTTGATGGGGTGAAAGTTCCCTTTGGGGAACACCTAGGTGTAAATATAAGGAATGATCTTCATTGGGGTAATCACATAAATATGATTGTAAATAAAGGATACAGATCTCTACACATGGTTATGAGGGTGTTTAGGGGTTGTAGTAAGGATGTAAAGGAGAGAGTATATTTGTCTCTGGTGAGACCCCATCTAGAGTATGGTTCCAGTGTATGGGACCCTCACCAGGATTACCTTGATTCAGGAACTGGACAAAATCCAAAGAAAAGCAGCTCGATTTGTTCTGGGCGATTTCCAACAAAAGAGAAGCGTTACAAAAATGTTGCAGTTTTGGCTGGGAAAACTTGGGAGAAAGGAGACGAGCTGCTCGACTAAGTGGTATGTTCCGAGCTGTCAATGGATAGATGGCGTGGGAGGACATCAGTAGACGAATAAGTTTGAGTGGTGTCTTTAAAAGTAGGAAAGATCACAATATGAAGATAAAGTTGGAATTCAAGAGGACAAATTGGGGCAAATATTCGTTTATAGGAAGAGGAGTTAGGAAATAGAATAACTTACCAAGGGAGATGTTGAATAACTTTCCAATTTCTTTGCAATCATTTAAGAAAAGGCTAGGAAAACAACAGATAGGGAATCTGCCACGTGGGCGACTGACCTAAATGCAGATCAGTAGTGATTGATTGATTGATTGATTGATTGATTGATTGATTGATTGATTGATTGATTGATTGATATTGATTATAACAGATGTACTTATTCTGAAGTTCTTCCTGTCGCCCCAACAGTTTGTTATACTGTATTCTGTACAACCACAAGACAACGAAAGTAATAGGATGTGAAGATTCAGAATTGGAACGAAGAGTGGGTTATTGTCCCTGTACCTGAACAGCAACGAGTCTCTCAACCAAACCCCACAGGAGAGCAAAAAAGAAGACGAACACCTCTATGGCTGCAGCTGCTCCTACAGCTTACAACAAACAAAACATGGGGGTAGAGAGAGGCCAGCCCTCTCCGTATTGCTACTACTCCCACCCAACCCCGAACTTCACATCTCGCTTAAGAAGCCAGGTAACTAATTTAGACAAGAACACTCCTTTATCTGAGCAGTCACCCACTAGCGAGTTTTAAAAGGATACTTGTGACACGCGGAAAGTGAATATCGGCGAAAATGATTCAGCCAAAACAAAAGCCATTTCGCTACGTGCATGGTGATCTTCTTTTAGACTTTGAAAGACATCTTTGATTTCAAACGTGTCAGGTGACGAATGGGAGTACAAAGTACAGAGGTTAAAGATAGAGCCACGGTGATTTCTTGAGGTCATTCTCATCGTGATACCACCCCAGGTTTATGACATGAATACTTTTAAAAAGCTGAGCGAGGCGAAAATACAGAAGATTTTAAAAAGTTATAAACCTTCCGCAGTACAGTCAGGTTGCGTGTACACACACGTAAGGCATGAGTTTACGCGTCCATCAATAATAATAGTTCTCAAAAATATTCCAAAGTCACGACCAGGAATCGACGCAGTTCCGGAACGGTTTCTACCCGTTAAAGTTGTCTTCCCTCCCCAAAACAATATTAAAACATGATGCCGTATGAAGGGGAAAATGAAACGGCGTATGGCTTTTAGTGCCAGGAGTGACAAGTTCGGCTCGCCAGGTGCAGGGCTTTTTAATTTGACACCCATAGAAGACCTGCGCGTCGTGATGAGGATGAAATGGTGATGAAGACGACACATACAGCCCCTTCTTCTCGTATGTTGTTCCTTTCCTGGTCTTGTTTGACTTCTTGAATCCAGGTAGTAGTTGATTTCTTTTCCCAAAGGTACTTGAAGATTCGTTTAGTTAGTCTATTGTCATCCATTCTGTAAATGTGTCCAAGAAATAGCAATCTCCTTTTTCTTATTGTTTCTGATATGTTTTCTATGTTCTGGTAAATTTCATTGTTACTTCTTAATTTCCAAAACTCTGCAATTCTTAGAGGACCTAATATTTTCCTTATAATTCTTCTTTCTAATATTTCTAATTTCTCGAGCTTGTAGTTCAGTGCTAGACATTCGCTGGCATAAAGGCATTCTGGTTTCACTACTGTGTTTTGGTGCTTTATTTTAACTTTTCTTGATAAGCATTTTTTGTTATAAGTATTCTTAGTTATACCGTAAGCTCTTTCCACCTTTTGTATCCTCTCCTCTATAGCAGATTTTTCTAAACCATTTTCTTGAATTGTCTCACCCAAATATTTAAATTTCTTTACCTTTTCTATTTGACCAATATCCGTTACTAAAAACTTTGGGGCACTTTTTATATTCGTCAAAAATTTTGTTTTCTCGGCAGATTCTCAAGCCTGTCATGTTGGTTGTCTTTTCAAGGAGATTGACTTGCATTGCTGCATTGTAAGGCTTTCTGAAAGTATGGCAAAGTCACCTGCAAATGCTAGGCAATTTATTGCAACACCTTTGTTCTTCTTCCCCAGCATGAGTGGCAATATTTTGGATTCTTTCAGTTTTTCATTCCAAATTCTTACAATTTTCTCCATGACACAATTGAAAAGGAGTGGAGATAGACCATCGCCCTGCCTGACACCTGTATTTATTTTGAAAGGTCGAGATATTTCACCCATAAATTTTACTTTCGAGATAGTGTCTGTAAGTGTTTCACGAATTAGGTTTGCCAATTTAGTTTTAACTCCAAATTCCCGGATTACTTTATCTAGGGTTTCCCTATCAACAGAGTCAAAAGCTTTTTTAAAGTCAATAAATGTTACAACTATGTCTTTGGAGTTTATTAATCTGTGCCGAATTACAGATTTCAGGTTGAAAATCTGTTCAGAGCAAGATCTTCCCTCTCTAAATCCACCTTGATATTCACCCAATTGACTGTCCAGTGTTGATTTTAATCTGTTTAGTAGTATTGTTGAAAATATCTTGTAAGCAACTGACAAGAGAGATATACCTCTGTAGTTGTTGACATCTTGCTTGTTACCCTTCTTGTGTAATGGGTGTATTAGAGCCACTTTCCAATCCTCTGGGATCTTTTCTGTTCCCCAAATTTCTTCAAAGATTATTTGTAGATCTTCTATAATTTTTGGTTCAACCCATTTTAAAAGTTTAGCTGTTATGGAGTCTTCCCCACTAGCTTTGTTATTTTTAAGATTTTTTAATGCTTCCTTAATTTCTTCCGCTGTTGGAGGTGAATCAGCTTCTAGATTTTCGTGAATTTCTGAAAATTCTAATTTATGATTTGGCTCAAGGCAGTTCAGCAGGTGTTTGAAGTGTTTTGCCAGAATCTCACAATTCTCGGCATTGTTGCATCTCCGAAGCAAATACTCCGGGACTGATAACCTTTCGGGTTATTCTTAAAGGTCTGATAGAAATTTCGGGAGTTATTTCTTACAAAATTATTCTCAATTTCTACCAGCTGCGATTTTTCGAAAGATCTTTTAACCTGCCTTATCATTCTTGTTGTTTCTTTTCTTTGTTGTTTAAATAGCTCATAGTGTTCAATCTTTCCGGAACATTTCCATTTTCTTCTCATTATTATTATTCTTCGAATGGGCCTACTTTGGACCACGCTTGTTCAACTGTTGAGCTTTGCCCAGTATTTTAGCATCTTCTGCTGGTGTAACTCCTTTCTCTCTTTTGTCTAAGAGATATCTTTCTTTCGGGGTTCTTCCTGAAATCCACGGACTTCCTTCAGGGTGCGTCTCACAGACTGTTTGTTTTGGAGATCTGTTATTTCCATTTCTTTAATATCATTCTCGGTTTCTGTCAACCAAGTGGTACGAACCTTCTTGTTTTGCCAGAAGGTGAACAGACGGTTGGTCAGTCGGTTTGGAGGCAATCTTGAAACATGGCCACAGAACGCTACCCTTCTTTTCCTTGCACAGTCAGACAGCCCCTCAATATATTCGTAGAACTCAGTTATGTCGCCTTAGGAATTCCCTGTCTTCCTTTACCGGGCCTAGGATCTTCCTGAGGATTCTCCTATCCCTGACTTCCAATTTCTCTACCAGACCTCTTCGGTTCAAGGAAAGACTCTCTATGGCATACAGGGCTTCTGGTCGTATGACTGATGTGTAGTGCTTAAGTTTCAGGTTAGGTGACAGGCATTTCTTGTTGTAGGTATTCTTAGTCAGGCGATAGGCTAGTTCCAACTTGTTGACTCATGGATAATTATGCTCTTTCTGATACGGTAAGTTAGCTTTCAATCCATTCGCCGAGATATTTGAATTTCTCAGTCCTCTTGATGTTTCCCTGCTCTAGTAACATCTCTCCATTAGCTTCTTTGACGTTGGTGAATAATTTTGTTTTCTCCAGCGACATTTGAAGACTCACTTTCGCAGCTTGTTTCCTGAGGCAATTTACCTGCATTGTTGTCCTTTCAAGAGAATCAGCAATCTGTGCCGTGTCACCTGCAAAGGCCAAGCAATCTACAACCAGTCCTTCGTTCTTACGGCCCAAGTAGACACCACTCTGAACACCCAAGTTGATCAGCTCCTTGCACCATTCTCTCACAACCTTTTCGAGGACACAGTTAAAGAGAAGTGGAGAAAGTCCATCCCCTTGTCTCACTCCAGTTTTTATCTCAAAGCTTCCTGAGATCTCGTCTCTAAATTTAACCTTGGAATGGGTATTGGTCAAGGTTTGTAGGATGAGGCTGCGGGTTTTGCTGTCTAGCCCTAGTTCCTGGAGTACTTTGTTAAGCGTTTCTCTATCAATGGAATCGTAGGCCTTCCTAAAATCAACAAAGGTGACGACCACCTTGCGATTTCTCATCTTGGAGTATGCAAGTACAGTTTTAAGGTTGAGGATCTGTTCAGCACAGGATCGGGTTTCCCTGAAGCCTTCCTGATATTCTCCCAGTTGGCTATCCAGCTGATTTTCTGGCCTTGTTAGTAACGCCTTGGAGAGAATTTATATGTCACCGGGACGAGGAAAATTCCACGGCAGTTGTTTAGATCAGTAAAATCTCCCTGTTTGTGAAGCAGATGGATTAGAGCCGATTTCCAATCAGGTGGTAATTTCTCTGTTTCCCAGATGTCCTGGGTGATCTCGGTGAACTTGCCCACGGCATTGCTTCCAGCACATTCCCACAGTTCAGCGACGATAGGAGTCCCCTTATTATGAAACAAATCGTCCCGAGTTTCCATATTAAATTAAGACCAGTTTAAGTGAAAATAATCCAATAACGTAATACTGACGTCCAAGGCTTGTGTAATTAAATCAATCTGCTTCGGTGAAGACTGAAGGAAAGACGCTATGGAACGGTTATATACTCTGAAGGTTGTCCATCCATACAAAACAGATTTTCGAGAGTGTGGAAGCTTTCTGTTCCGCAGCAACCAAATAAAAGTCTTCATCACCCGGAAAGAAAGTAATAATTTCAGCTATTTCATTAGTGATTGAAAAAAAAGATCCTTCAAATTATCTTAGCATTGAATTCGAAATCTTAAAAATGTAACTAATTTAAATCTAGTACAATATTTCGTTCAAATCCCGGTCACTTCATGTGAGATTTGTGCTGGAAAAAGCGGAGGTGGGACAGGTTTTTCTCCGGGTACACCGGTTTTCCCAGTCATCTTTCATTCCAGCAACATTCTCCAGTATCATTTCATTTCATCTGTCAGTCATTAATCATTGCCCCAGAGGAGTGCGACAGGCCTCGGCAGCCGGCACAATTCCTATCCTCGCCGCAAGATGGGGGCTTCATTCATTCATTCCATCCCTGACCCGGTCAATGACTGGAAAACAGGTTGTAGGTTTTCATTCAGTGCATTATTTCGAACATTTATTCTTAACACATTCAATACTGCCTTCTTTGATCTCAACTAGAACGCTACGGAAAAGTATTTAAGACATTCTGTTACCGAGATGCGACTTCAGTCCAGTTTTAACTGGTTGAAGGTTTACAGTAATTAATTACATTTAATCCATACTTACACACAAATCAGATTTAGTTCGTTATCAATTAATTTCACTGAATACTACAGTTGTAACAACTGGTAACACTAGTATAGAAAATATGTACGATGGGTTAGTTCTTGTACAACTGCAGCAGTAATACCATCTTACGGAGAGGAGTGACAACAGAAGAGACGGAACGATAGTCTATTGACCAATTTTAGGGGTTTTGGACATTATGGAGGGATTTATTCACTGTTGCGTGAATCTGTGGTGGTTTATGGCGTGATATGTTGCATGTAAATGTGTGCCCTTGTTCTCCAACGGACGTGAGCTGCATGTAGGGCCTACCTATTTTACCGGGAATCGAACCCGGATCTCCGAGGAAGGCAGCTAATAGCGCTGTTACACTACGTTGATAATAGAACCGAATGTTCACTCTGTCCCACAAAAATTGACCGGCAAAGAAGTGTTTAATGTTTATACATTCTCGAAACGCGAGGATATTAGTAAACTGTGGATAGCCGATGGCTGAAGAGATAATACCTAGAATCCTACCACCAGCACGATATATTCATCCTATTTCAAAGAAGAGGATTTTAAAAGATAGTCCTCTTCTGCAATAGCCAATATTTGTGTGGTTGAGGAAAGATATGCACTAAAAGGAGCTAGAGGAATTAATCCGACCGGTTGAAGTCCCCAGCCCGGTCTGGAATAAAATCCTGGACTTTCTGAATCGAAGGCCACTACACTGACCATTCAGCTAAAGAACCGACCTCCAAGGTCTTTAAATGACAAGGATGTGATTTTTCGTCAAAAAATTGTAATTTTCATCATGTAACGGTACAAACAGGACGTTAATTATATTTATAATCGTCCGTCGGATGGAAACGTTAAACCCTGAGCAGACCCCTTGGTGTTATTCGACAGGAATAGGTCACGTCCTGACATCAGATTTCACCATCTCATCCCACACCCAGACCGCGCGCGTCGCCAATGGGCGTCAAATAGAAAGATCTGCATCAGGAGAGCCTAACATGTCCTGAGACACTCCCAGCACTAAACCACCGCCGGTAACACAGTTTGGCAAAATCTCTCAGGTAAATAATTTCAAATACTTAGGGGAAATCATCCAACCATCCGAATTAAATCGTAAAGAAAGAATTTCTAAATCTCAAAAGGCCTATAGAATCACATGGAACAGGTACAACAAAAAATCAAGATCTCGGAACGCTATTTTTTTTTTGTTTGCTAGGGGCTTTACGTCGCACCGACACAGATAGGTCTTATGGCGACGAAAACGCTAAATTAAAACATAATAACACTGTAATTAAGCCTGAAACATTAAACGCACCAGAAACCTTGATCAAGCAGATCACTAATTAAAACTTTAGAAAAACAGGAAAGGAAAGAAAATCTTTGGCGCAGTATGCATAGAAGGAGTGTGGATGAAAAGGTGATCTTCTTAATTATACCCGACTAATGAGAAAATATCGACACTATTAGAAAAAGTCGATTGAAATTTTATGGCCATATTCAATGAATGGACAATGAAAGACTTCCTAAAAAGATATTTAACTATGCCTCCTCACTAAAAGTCAAGAATAACTGGATAATCGAAGTTGAAAAAAGATCTTCAATAAATCAGCATAACATGTGAAATTATAAGAATATTAGAATGTTTGTAAACAAAAATCATTTTGCTGAAAAACCCAAGATGAGAACCATCACTGCACGGATGGAAGATCGAAAGGAAAAAACACGAAATGAAGATATTCTGGGAAGAGAAGAGAATAAATTAATCTGCTAAATAAGTTCAATCGCGGTCCTTAGTTGGGCACAGCGTTGCGAATAATAATAATAATAATAATAATAATAATAATAATAATAATGATCATTACAGATACCGGTTTTAAGGCTTGCCGCCAACAGAACTTAAAAACCAAGAAGCGGACGAAAAGTTCACACTCAATGCCAAAATAAAGACGGAAAAACAAACTTTGACTATGTTGAAACTACTGGTTGGCTAATGACGTACTATGCATCACGTATGATAGAAGTGTATGGGGATAGTAAATGTGAAAAAGTTAACATCCGACCTTTAGAAACAGCATCAATGAAGATGAGTGCACGAGAAGCTGTGTGTGTGATGACCTTCCGCGTGCTGAGCCCAGCTGCAGCCGGCAGGTCACCATGGCAACCTCCGTCAATAAGAGAGTATGACGCGGGGAATATGGGCCGCCAGCAACGTCATCTCTTACGTCAGAGCAGCGTCATCAAACAGCGCCTTCCCCACTCATTACGATGCGCTGAGCAGTGCCTACAGCGGGGCAAGAACCAGGTATTATCCTTGCGTGACCCAATTTGACGCGGAGGACACGCACTTAAAAGGAATATGCACATCATTTCCATTCGTTGAAAGTGTTCAACAGATAAACCTCAAGAAGGGAGAGGAATGACTCGATGGAAGTGTACTCAAACATAACACTGCACGCCTGTCGACTGATGGAAGGAAGCGGCCGTGGCCTTAATTAAGGTACGCCCCTCCCCCCCGGCATTTGCCTGGTGTGAAAATGGGAAACCACGGAAAAGCATCTTCTGGGCTGCCGACAGTGGGATTCGAACCCACTATCTCCCGGATGCGACCTCACAGCTGCGCGCCCTTAACCGCACGGCCAACTCGCCCGGCATATCCTAATTTAATGCTAAAAATATTTTTGACAAATCAACAGCAGTGTTATAATTAATTGCTGAAAAATAGCTGGCGACTCGGAACTGTTGGCTGAAGATGGCGAAAAATAACCTTGCGTTATGTGCTCTATTTTAAAGTTACATAAAATACTTTACATCTACAATGAGATTTTGACGTCCAACTCCTTGGCTGAATGGTCAGCATTGAGCCCTTCGGTACAGAAGGTCCCGCATTCGATTCCCGGCCGCGTCGGAGACTTAAATCGCGTTTGATTCACTCTTCTGGCTCGGTGACTGGTTGTTTGTGTTTGTCCCAAAACTCTCCTCTTCCAATGCAGACAATATACTACCAACCACCACAGAAACACGCAATGGTGATTACATCCCTTCACACAAGGTTGGCGTCAGGAAGGGCAGCCGGTCGTAAAAAGGACCAAATGCTTCACAGTTCGCACCCGCGATCCCACAGGTATGGGAACAGCGGTAGAAGAAGAAGAATGAGATTTTGACAATACGAACATGTACAGCAGGCCATACGAATATATCAAAATATTGCGGTCATATGCTATTTTGAACATTTAATGGGCCGAGAAAGTAGCCTTCAAAAGTTGACTGTTGAGAGCAAGATCACGAGGACGAGTTTCAACACGATGGATCGATAGTGGTGGTGGTAATTATTGTTTTAAGAAAAAGTACAACAAGGCAACCATTCTCTTATTAATACTAATCAAAGGGGAAAAGTGGAAGGGATCTGACACTTCGAAAAATGAAGGTATCTGCCAAAGAATGACAAGGGCAAGCAAGGGCGTGAAAATGAAAGACTCCCTAGGTCTCGGAAACCTATTAACGCCGGAGTCGGAAAAGAACAAGAGTTGACCAAGGGAGGTCGGATAGGATAGATGAAAGTGAGGAGCCTGGCACAAGTATGTGGAAGCAATGCTAGGACTAAGATAAGGACCTCGCGGTCTCCAACCCATGCTCTCAAGTTTAAGAGCCCCTGGGGCTCCTTTTAATCGCCCCTTACGACAGCCAGGGGATACCGTGAATGTTATTCTACCGTCCCCATCTTCAGGGGGGAGATGGATCGACATGGTGAATTACAGTACATAGTTCATTCCGAGTAACCACAGTGAAGGATATGCATAGAGAAGAATGGGGGAGCACGGTCTATCAGCTAGGTGGCTGAATTATGATAGTCATGACGGCCTGTCCTACATGTTTTTGTCCAACCGTTCTATCTTCGAGCGACCATGGGGTCGTCCTGAATCACAGCGGAAAGCTGTTTTTGAAATAGAATTGTCTTCGCTTCTAGTAGTATGGCCGTACCACCTGAGCAGTGTTTCTCACATTTTGATTTTGTTCCTTATTGCTACCAATTCTATCTGCTTTCTTACGTGGTCAAGCCTTGTAACACTCGGAAATCTTGGTCATCTATATATAAATGTGAATGCTACTCATATAATCTTTTATTAGCACAAACGAGGAGAATGCTGGATTCCTGTTCAGAATAAGTTTTGTCATGATGTGGACAACATATGCCGGCCCGGCGGTGTAGGGGTAGTGAGCCTGCTTCTTACCCGGAGGCCCCGGCTTCGATTCCCGACCAGGCAGGGATCTTTATCTGAATCTGAGGGCTGGTTTTAGGTCCACTTAGCCTATATGATTATAATTGACAAGCTATCTGACGGTGAAATAGAGCTTCCGGTGTAGAAAGCCAAGAATAACGGCCGAAAGGATTCCTCGTGCCGACTACACGACACCTCGCAATCTGCAGGCCTTGAGGTTGAACAGCGGCCGCTTGGCAGATCATGGTCCTTCGGGGCCGTTGCGCCATGGAGTTTGGTTTTTGTGAGCAATCTATGTAACAATAGCAGGCTTGCAGCGACGTTCGAATGTCTTAACTGACCATCCTACCAAATCTTTGGCCCCTTGGTAAGCATAGCACTCTTCTATTCAGAGGGCCTCGGGTTCGATTCCTGGCCGAATCGAATATTTTAATCCTAATCACTTGGCTTGGGGACTGGGTGTATGTACTGTCCCCAACATCTCTAAAATTCGCACATCACACACACCACCAACACGCAGTTTCCCAAAAATTCGCACATCACACACACCACCAACACGCAGTTTCCCATACACGGCAGATGTTGTCCACCCCCGGTCGTAGGGTCTGCCTTACAAGGACTGCGCCAGGCTAGAAAAAGCCACACAAAATTTACTTATCCTATCAAATTTCTTTGATACACCACGTTCCATTTAAAACTGCAGCAACCAAACTACTATTTTCAAGAGCATAAATATTACTTTTACGGCAAAATGACTATTACCACTACGTTCGTGTCTTAACTGACCTTCCTACTAGGTTTCACTGCAATCGGTCTGGTCCAACACAAACAAATTTCTTGTTAGAATATAAACTGGGGAGGGAGTAATCATTTATTATAATACAAAATGTGTTTTGACACACGCATTCTTCTCCCTTGAGCCTCCGTGGCTCAGGCGGCAGCGCGCCGGCCTCTCACCGCTGGGTTCCGTGGTTAAAACCCCGGTCAGTCCATGTGAGATTTGTGCTGGACAAAGCGGAGGCAGGACAGGTTTTTCTCCGGGTACTCCGGTTTTCCCTGTCATATTTCATTCAGCAACACTCTCCAATATCATTTCATTTCATCTATAAAATTCATTAATCATTGCCCCAGAGGAGTGCGACAGGCTTCGGCAGCCGGCACAATTCCTATTCCTGACCCGGTCGAATGACTGGAAACAGGCTGTGGATTTTTCATTCTTCTCCCTATTAAAATATTAAACACTACAATTAAACGTATCAACTATTTCAATCTAATTTCTAAATTGTAGTGGGTTTTTTTTGTAAAGTTTATTTATATTCTAGTTAGTTATATGTTTTGACTAAATTGTACGCTAAATATGCTGTTAACCTATCAAACTGCCTCGTAAACGCAGAACAGATCATCAATTTCGATAGATCTGACGCATTATCTAGCGACCAAGGCCATCAAGTAGAGAAGAAATGGAACTAGGTGAACCACCTGAAGCTATAAGCGTGGCTCTGAGAATAACTCGCTCAATAGGTAGCAACAAGACCCCCTAGGTTTACACAACTCCAATGGACTGTGAAATACCTAAGTCATTTCTTGTAGGGATACATTGGTCAAACAATAATTTCGATTTCCGGAAAGCTTTGTAAATCTTCTTTTTATTTGTTTATTTATTCATTCATTCTGATGCAGGGTATTCTAGGTTTGCCATATGACACAGAATAATACACAGTACAAATTTTGATTAAATATGATGAAGCAGATTGATCTTAAAAAGAATATAGGTTACAATTAACCATGTTAAATGACATGAACTCCATATCAATGGTGTCGAATCGAGACGGAGTATTTGATTATTGAGACGACTATCTCTCATCTTGTAGATTTCTCTACAGTTGATATTTTTGTTACCATATCACGAAATACTTGGGAATTGTTCCTATCGCGCCAAAGAAAAGTCCAGTCACAGTAATTCTTCACAGTTTATAAAACTCACGGAAGAAAGGGATGGCTGGATTATAAATATTATTTTCCTCACTGTCCACATTCGGCTGAGAGGCTTAAGATTCTTTCCTTCTTCACCTTTCAAACTATAGAACTTGCATCCCTTATCCTCACGAACAGAAAGAGCCACGATAGTTGCGAAGAAGTAAATTTCAAGAATTTCGTATGACTTTATAATTATTGGAAATAGGTAATCGTGAATTGCTAACGTCTTTCTGTAAATTATGTTAAACAATGTGAAATTGGTCTGGACACATAGGGTTTCCTTTTTGCGACATTTTAATACTTCTTATAATCTCTGAAAAGTTGACTTAAAATTAAGATGTAGACTAACACTCTGGGGGAAAACTACGGCATTCAGGTTAAGATTCCGTCATAAATACTTGTTCAATTAATAAGTTGAAGCTGAAAGTTTGACAGAAATATCCTTCGCAACATAATGAGCCCTAAGATCGTGGATGAACAGTTAGGCAGAGGCGAAGAACTGTATGAAGAAAACGAGCGACTGACTGATGGGATCAATAAGAAGAAAAAGATTGAAGTTCTGGGGACATCTATTCAGAATGGATTTAAAAAGCTGTTCACATTTTTTTTTTCAAATACTGGACAACAGACCAAAGTTTAGGGTAAATGGTTTCAGGTCAGAAAAGACTAACAGGGATGAACTAAAACGGAAAGACATTCAAACTGAGCACGGTACAGACTTCAAAATGAACGACTTCAAGGGCTTTCATAAAGAACACAAGCAGAATAGTCGATGGACGGAGGAAAGAAGACAGGCTGCCATAGAAAGAAGGCAGCAATTCTGGGCTGCAAAATGTATTACCATTTACCTGACGTATCTAATGACCCTGAACGATATTTTTTTAAAGAAAATTACTGGAAAACTCCCTGTAAAGATTTGTTTTAGATTGTTATCATCTATTTTAAATTCTATCATCTCTCCATGAATGCATTGGGGAAGAAACACAAACGAAAGAGACATAGTTTCAACCTAAAGAGATGTATTTCACCTACCACTTTATAAACGACCACATATTACACGCTAAACCAAACAATGTCAACAATAATAAATAGAATAAAAGGCCATAGTAGTGACTTGCATACACACACGTGCTAAAGTCTTAAACATGCAAACAGAATCTTGTAGTTGAGGGGTCACACGAGCCAGAATTAACCTTCAAATTGCGTGTCTCTTACCTGTCCAGAGACACTATTCAGAGGGAACCTGTCAATTCAAAGTACAAATGTTAATGGCTCCTACTGAACAAATGACTGAAAGCCATCATTCCTTCACAATTATTATAAAAAAAATATGCGAGCCCAAAACTGAGAAGTGTTGGAATATACTGTAGCAAAATTAGACCGACAAACCTTTGAGAAACCCTGAAACAGTGTGACATTTTAAACGTGCCCTTCAATCTACTTTTTCTTTAATTGATACCTAGATTTTCAAACTTCTTATTGTAAAATTTGCACTTAGCCGTCAATTTCAAAATTACTGCCAATACTTTTAACATTCTGAAGTGCTTCTTTGTTCCGAAGTCAACAGCCACATTAACAAGCTAAACCTCACCGCAAAACTAAGATTGTTTTCAGAACTTCGAAAGTATGACATTTTAATAAAAAATAATGTATAACAAACTTTATCTTAAAGATGAGGTTCAGGTTAAATATTGCACTAGGAAGGATGAAGTTATGATATCAGTGGTCTTTTTTTAAAAATGCAGTTTTTAGAAACAAGCAATAAGCTGGCGTGGCAGGCTGGAGTTGGTTTAAATGTCCACCAACTTTGATCACATGGAAGTATATTTTAATTGATAACTAGGTCAAGTTTATAAATATCTAAAACGTTTTAACAGATAGGAAGATGAAACTTCATTTTAGTTAAATATAGTAAAAAAGAAATGCTGATATTTTTTACCCTGGGAGGTGTAACGTTAAGCGCATCGAAGTATTTATCATTAATCAGATACTTTGGAAGGAAGAAATGATAAAATTATGTATGTCCAACCCTTGTCACCTTTATCTACGGGGTCGGGTATGAAGCGAGATGGATCTTCGTAGCAAGTTTTTACGACCGGATGCCCTTCATGAGGTAAAACCTAAGCAGAGGAGTTAATGAGATTAAATTAATGACTTGATAAATAATAGGAGGAAGGCAGAGAGTGAAACCCGGTGCCGACACATAGCCTACTCCTGTCGAATAGCACCATGGAGTCTGTTCAAGGCTTTACGGACGAATCACCATCAACGGCATCATATGTCTTCACTCCTTATGAGCACTGCGTAGAGGTTTCGAACTGAATTCAGGTTTTTGGCACGCAACCTAGTGGTTAGAAATTGTACACCACCGGCCGGCCAACATTCTGATGGTGAACCGCTAAACCACGATGTCAGACCATATAAACTTGATGCCTTAACAATTATGGCCACCAGGTGGAATGATAAATTATATCTTCGTATAACTCATTATTTGCTTTGTTTCTACTAGGGTATTCCAACGATGCTAAATTGAACCGTTAACAAAGTGTGTATAAGCCATCTTCCAACTCACGTAGGCCCCTGTATCAAACAGGCCTCATCACATTAATAGGTTTCAGCTCTAACTCCGCACCGCTAGTGTTCTTACGTTGCCAGGACGACCGTTGTCCCTGACGACCGCAGCCATTCATGCTCCAGCACGAATACACGTTAGTTACGCGCACACAAAAAAAAAAGGTGTCCATACACCTTCGTCTGTGCCAGAATAGCAAAGCGCTCGACAAATTTTGTAAGCTGTGCACCAAACCGAAATCATCTACTTATAGAGATAAACTTATAAATTTGTCTGTACACTTCGAATGTTTGCCCCGTACTACAATTTTGTCTCGGATTAGCTCTGTATGCTAAATGTTCAGCCCGCAGGTTCAGTTCATTTCTTTTTCTTTTTGCAATCTGCTTTACGTCTTATGGCGACGATGGAATGGGAAGGAAGCGCCCAAATTAAGGAACAGCCCCAGCATTTGCCTGGAGTGAAAATGGGAAAACACGGAAAAACATCTTCAGGACTGCCGACAGTGGGGTTCGAACCCACTATTTCCCGAATGCAAGCTGATAGCTACGTGATTCAAACCGCACAGCCAACTTGCTCGGTAGTTCAATTTTTGTTGGTCTGCTTATTTGTTTGTTTGTTTGTTTGTTTGTTCGTTCGTTACATCACAGGAAAACGGATGAACAGAATTACTCGAAACACTGTAATTAAAGTTCAAGATAACCGGGTTGTACACTAGGCTAAAATAGTATTTGATTAGTATACCGTGGTATAGCAAGGTATCAATATTGAACTGAATTTCTTGGTTAGAATTTGCCACTGAGGCTAATGATCCCTTTTATATAGCATCTCAATTGGAAACAATACATAGAACAATTATTATAGAGCCGGGCTGAGTGGCTCAGACGGTTGAGGAGGCGCTGGTCTTTTGACCCCAACGTGGCAGGTTCGATCCTGGCTCAGTCCGGTGGTATTTGAAGGTGCTCGAATACGTCAGCCTCGCGTCGGCAGATTTATTAACACGTAAAAGAACTCATGCGGGACTGAATTCTGGCACCTCGGCGTCTCCGAAAATCGTAAAAGTAGTTAGTGGGACGTAAATAAATTATTATTATTATTATTATTATTATTATTATTATTGTTATTATTATTATTACAGAAAAAAAAGAAGATGAAAATTAAACTAAAATCTGAAGTTGGAAAACTGAAGAAAAAACATATCCATATTAAAATAAGCCTATTTACCTATTTATTACACATTTCGTTGGATTATTTATACATTTAAAACACTGTTAGTGCGAATAATAATGTATCTTAGAATAAAATAGTAATACAGTATTTATTTATTTATTTATTTATTTATTTATTTATTTATTTATTTATTTATTTATTTATTTATTTATTTATTTATTGCGTTTCGCCCTATAACGAGCACGTAGAACCATTAGTTAGCACTGGTTTTCTTTTTTTTCTTTTTTTTATTAGGGTTGTTTATAGTCGCTTTAACATCTTCCCAAAACTTCCACATCGTTTCACTTTGTGCCTGTCTTCTTTCTTGCGTCCATGAGTTTTTTATTTTCAAATTCCTTTCAGTTGGGTTCTTGCGTATGAAGTTTTGTGGATTTTATTTATTTAGCGTATGGCTTTTAGTGGCGGGAGTGTCAGAGGGCATGTTCGGCTCACCAGGTGCAGATCCTTCTATTTGACACTCGTAGGCGGCCTAGGCGTGTGGGAGAGAGATGAGATGAGATGATGATGATGATGATGAAATGGGGTAGGGAATCCGATGTCTGCACATAGTCTACTCCTGTCGAATAACACCAAGGAATCTGCTCAAGGCTTTAGTCTCCATCCCCTCTGTGGGTGGGGGTAATAGAAAAACACCCACGGTATCCCCTGCTTGTCATAAGACGCGACTAAAAGGGGCCCGAGGGGCTCTTAACTTGGGAGCGTAGGTTGGCAACCACGGGGCTCTCAGCTGATTCCTTGTCTTTCTTTGGCCGATATCTTCATTTTTCGAAGTCTCGAATCCCTTCAAGGTTTTCTCGCTGATTAGTGTTATATAGAGGATGGTTGCCTAGTTATACTTCCTCTTAAAACAATAATCACCACCTTAGTCTCTATCCGACGGACGAAATCACCAACAGCGCCATATGCCCTCGCTCCATATGGACACTGTGGAGAGGTTTGGAATTGAATCCAGGCTTCTGGCACGCAAACCAGTGATTAGAAATTGTATACCACCACCTCTCCTACTCAGCCGGTCAACATTATAATGGTGAAAAAAGAAAATTCGACCAACGGGACTCGAATCGACTAATCATGGTGTCAGACCATATACTCCTGACACCCTAATGATCACGACAACCACTGCAAAAGTTATGCAAAATGTATAAAACAATAACGTTGAAGCTCAATCCCTTGGCACCGGGCGAGTTGGCCGTGCGGTTAGGGGTGCGCAGCTGTCAAATTGCATCCGTGAAATACTGGGTTCGAGCCTCACTGTCGGGAGCCCTGAAGATGGTTTTCCGTGGTTTCCCCTTTTCACACCACACAAATGCTGGGGCTGTACCTGGGCCGCTTCCTTGCCACTCCTAGCCCTTTCTTATCCCACTGTCGCCATAAAACCCATCTGTGTCGGGCGACGCAAAGCAAATTGTAAAAAAAAAGAACTTTCCTCTGGAGAGGAGTTAAGTCGGATGAATATAATTTTTCATTCAAATGCTTGTGTCATTCCTATTCTCGTGAAGGTTCTTACTTGAGTTCCAATGTAATTAAAAAACAACCTACTATACGCATATTCTCATTAAAACTGTATTTTTTCAAACTATGTCATAGATTTAAAACACAATATTTAAAATCAAATCAAATAATTGCAACAGTGAATTCTATTCTAACACGGCGATGTTCAAGTACGGTATATATCGACAACCCATCCTCTCATGTATTTTTAAGACTGAAATACATATTTTCCTATAACGTGTATCGTTTCGACAATCGCTTCTTTTTCTGTCGGGCAAGGCAACACAAGAATAGGGTGATGACGCTACTTGATCCCCAAGTGTCGAGTGTTTCCATGGAAACCGCAGCGTCACTGTTGTCATGACAACCAAGAGAGTGAGACAGCGTGTCTATTGTATGCCTAGGTGACCTGCTTTCTACCGGTCCAAACTGAACAGGTTATTATAATTGTTGTAAATCTCAAGAATTATACCGAGACAAGAAATGTACGGGATATTATTAACAAAATTTAGTTAGGAGCTTAATACCAAGATCTCCTTAAAACGCTCGGCTACATAAATCCACCGATATAAGTACATTTATACTTTTTCTGCAACTATTCAAAATTTTGCCTCATTATTTTTTATCTTGGAATGGGTATACAAAAATTGAAAAATGTCTTAAATGAATTTCTTGAAACTCCGTTTTTAAATTCAGGGATAGTCGGGTTGTGCACCAGCAGTGGCGGGGGGCTCTCAGGAACACATGAGCACGTGAACACCCAGTTCTAATGCATATTCACGCATTCATGGATAATTCAAAATTGTTTCCTTTATTTCGGCCTCCTTTCATCGAAAGTATTCGACTTATATCGAAGCTCCGTTATACTGACAGTTGTTTGTTTCGACTAACAATGCAAGGGAGCACATGGGAGATTTTGCTACGAGCTTGAAGACTATACGCATGCGCATGGAGATGACGTCATGGTTTATGCACAGATATAAGCGAGGAGCACGGTAAGGTATGTGCCTTTCAGTCTACAACCCCCCTCAAACAAGTGATAGTATTACAGTTGACCACAAGGGTCCGCCACCTTCCCTGTTACTGTTGGCCGCAGCTCTCAGAAGTTACTATTGCATTATATTACCGGAAGATTTCGTGAGTACGTAACTGTGTACAGGGTTCGTAATCACGGGAAGAAGTTTGCTTTATATTGTGGGTGGAGAATCGTTTCAAGTTCCATTAATTTGAGTGCTGGTAAATGTGATAACTGCGCGTACTATTTCTATGCTTGTCATACCAAGGTGTACTTCGTGCTATGTCAATCCAAGAATAGTGTTCGCATCTTTTAATATTCGCTACAACACAGCATTGTACCAAAGTTGCTGCGAATTTTACTTTTACCGAGCTGAGTATCGAACCTGCCAAGTTGGGGTCAGAAATCCGTCTGAGCCACTCAGCCCGGCAGTCGTAATTTTAGTTTCGTTGTACACTCACCGATTAGTCTGGGAAAAATGTATCCTTGGTTATAGGGGTTCTGATGATGATGCTTGTTGTTTAAAGAGGCCTAACATCTAGGTCGTCGGCCCTATAGGGTTTCCACCACATTATGAGTGGAGAAGCAACCGTACAAGGAACTTTAAGCGAAATGATTTAAGTAAGTTATTTTGTACCGATTTGCGTTCTACTTTGGAATATCTGCGTCGTGAACACATTCTGCTGTGACCCCCCTGAAAATTTTGTCACGAGCCGCCACTGTGCACCAGGTTTCAATGGCGTAGTAATATTATGGGGACAAAACAGGAAATTTCAAATTTCTCCACTAAGATTACCTGCATCGAAAACCAATAAATAACAAAAAGTTGTGCAATATAGGCCTATAATACGGTTTGTTAAGCCTCTTTACCGTTCGGGCTTGAAAGCCTAGGTCCGAATGCCCTAATATCGCCGAGCCAAAAGAAAACAAATGACTACAGATGTTAGTTGAGATGTGCTTTGTTTCCTTCTGCTACCACTCAATTCCGCTGCTTCTGCTGCAATTACAAATACTAACCTGTCAACAGGTACAGTCGAATATGAAACTGGCCGATACTTTCGGAGGCTCAAAGTCAAGGTCACAAATTCCATCAAAAAGACGACCTTACCAATACGCTTTACAAGAATGAAAATCACATGAGATCAGTAGGGTCGAAGTCCACTATGCTTGGTCCCTTAAAACAGCAATGATTATGAACTGTCAGAAAAGGCGAATTTGGAGGAGAAAATCTTGAGAAGTGTGCAAGAGATAAAACAACGAAGGATTGAGCAAATGCACAATATGTTTAAATATACACTACCGGTCAAAAGTTTTCGATCACCTATCACAACTATGGATTTGTGGTTAAAACAGAGATGCAGTTTTAAATAATCTATCAAAACCCTGTTCTGATAATAAAACAAGCATAAACATGTAAAGACGGAACGACTCTGTTGTGTATTTGAGCGGTTCTCCGCATGGAGGGTCGCTGATGAGTAACCACAACACTGACGTGTCTTAACCCAAGACGTGTCCACTCGAATAGGCCTCATTCCTTCAGTTGTCTGTGTAGCAAGCAGTTCACATTAGTTTTCGGTACACTGTGTGCAGCTAGCAGTGTGTTTGTGTATCTGATCAGATGCATGCCATATTACCTCCAAATGGGACGGAAGCAGGAGATTGGAACTGAAAAACGTGCTGTAATTGTAGTTCTGCATCACGAACGGTATTCTAGTAGAACAATAGCAACAAAAGTTGGCGTGGCCCAATCTACAGTGGTGTATACATTGCAGCGGTTCAAGCAAACCGGTGCCAATGCAAGTGTTTCGCGATCTGGAAGACCCCGTGTAACATCATACAGGGAAGATCAGTTCAAATGTGTACAGAGCAAACGTCAGAGGACTCGTACGGCACCTGAAATTTGCGAGGAAGTCAATAATATGCGAGCTGCTCCAATCTCTGTCTCAACACTGCAACGCCGTCTTCGTGAACGAGGTTTAAAGGGGTGCATAGCGGCCAAAAAACCTTTATTACGGACACATTATAAGGTGAAAAGAATGCAATGGGCACAGCAACATAAAAACTGGAGCGTGCAGCAATGGTCCAAGGTGTTATTCACTGATGAATCGAAGTCTGAAGTATTTGTGAGCCATCGTCGAATGTTTGTTCGTCGACTTCGTGGAGAACGTATGAAGAGTCTGTGTGTGACACCTACGGTGAAGCATGGTGGAAGGTCGGTTATGGTGTGGGGATGTTTTGCGGGTGATAAAGTCGGTGATCTAGTGCGAATTAATGGAACATTAACGAAGGAAGGATATAACAGGATACTGATCAACAGTGCAGTTCCATCTGGCAAGAGGTTTATTGGTCGTGGGTTTGTTCTGCAGCAGGACAATGACCCCAAACATTCTTCTAAATTGTGTAGAGGGTATGTCAATAGAAAAGAGAAATGTGGGGAACTGAAAAATATGATTTGGCCAAGTCAGTCACCAGAATTAAATCCCATTTAACTGTTATGGGATGAACTTGACAGGGAGGTCCGAAAACTTAGGTCAACTAACGTTGAAGAGCTATGGAATAATTTACAGAGCTGTTGGACTGCAATATCCACACAAACAATACACAATCTTATTTCCAGAATGCCAAGAGTTTGTGCAGCTGTTCGGAGGGCAAAGGGTGGCTAATTTGAAGAGGTTAAAATATAAACCATATTGTATTCTACTTAATGATAGAGAAAGAAAATATATATTTTGTTGGTCTATTTAGTTTTTACGATGCGTTTGTACATTGAAATAAAGTATCTAGTTTTGTCCATAGGTGATCGAAAACTTTTGACCGGTAGTGTAATTCCAGGTGTGGTTGGTATTGAAAAGATAACATAGAACATGCCTTATGGTTATCCGGAGCAAGTGTGTACAGATGTCCACAACTTAGGAAAGAAATGTGATGTAGGTCGTGTCGCACCTGCTGTACAGCTCACCGTCAACGTGCAGCTAAATCAGGGTCAGGCGCATCGACAGATGACCTTGGAAGCCTGTGACCATCCTAGCAACATGCTCTAAACAAGAAAGAAAGCACATGCCGAGCCATTTCATCAGCTGTAGCCTGTAGCAGAACCGAACTTCTTTACTGCAGATGGATGTAACATCATAACGCTAATGTTAACCGAATACTCCTTGAGAAAACGGGAAATAGAACAAGGACTGAATGATACAAACATAAATTGTTATATAGTCAGTGTAAAATGGTGCACTTCGTACCTGTATCTGACTACTACTAAATACATTAAAACACACTTCTGTTTTTTTTTTAGAAAATATTAAACAGAATAAAAGTAGATCTGTCATTCAGGGCGATAATAATAATTAATATACATCCGTTATGCCTTTCAACGTTCAGTCTGCAAGCCTCTGGGAATTTACTAAACGTCGCCACAGTCATCTATCTACAACTAGTGCTGTGGTCTCATTTATTTCTATACCTCTTATCTTTAATACCTCTTACTTCTCTTACCCTCCATAACAGAGTCCATTATTCTCCTAGGTAACATATCCTCCTCTATTCGCCTCACATGACCCCACCACCGAAACCGGTTCATTCCTAACTTAGCCTTTATCCCCTCATTCCAAATACTCTCCTGCCATTGTTCCCACCTGTTTTGTACCAGCAATCATTCTCGCTACATTCATGTCTGTTACTTCTAACTTATCAATAAGATACCCTGAGTCCACCCAGCATTCGCTCCCGTAAATTAATGTTGGTCTGAAAACAGACCGATGTAAAGAAAGTTACGTCCGGGAACGACTTCCTTCTTACAGAATACTGTTGATCACAACTGCGAGCTCAATGCATTAGCTTTACTGCACCTTGATTCAATCTCACTTATTATATTACCATCCTGAAAGAACACACAACTTAAATACTTGAAATTATCTACCTGTTCCAGCTTTGTATCACCAATCTGACATTCAATTCTGTTATTTTCTTACCTACTGACATCAATTTATTAATAATGATAGCTCCCTATCGTATTCCACTTCGTTCGCCAAGTTGTTTCCAAGGAGTCCCTCGCCTGTCAAATGGGAGTGGGACTCCGTTACTCCCATAGGTCCAAGGCTTGCTTAAAATGTTCTGAGGTCGACAAATTCGTGAAACAGGATGCTACCCTACTTACCCATAGTCCAAGTGAGGATCTCTCCGCTAACGGGTAAGGGACCACCGGTGGATTGTATAGCCTTAGCCGCCTGAGCACAAGGAGGGCCATGACTCAGAATATGCCCGAGATGCCCACTCCCATTCCGTAGCAACTGATATCCCGACTCTCAGGACCACTTACTAGGCCACTCAGCCGTTGCCCATGGTTCACGGACTAGGACGTGACTACAGTAACCCACACCATGAACCATTAATAATAATAATAATAATAATAATCCACAATAAGAAGTGCTTGTCCTGGAATGCCAAAATAAAACACTACAACACCTTGGATAAAACAGAATGCCTGCAAGTCAGTGAATGCCTGTCCATGAACTACAAGTTGGAGAAGCTAGAAGTCTTGGTAAGAAGAATCCTCAGAAAAATGATGGACGCTGTGCAAACTGAAGGCGGATGAAAACTTCGGAGCAAAAAGTTTGCCAAAAGGTTGAGAGAATCTGAGACCAAAAAGAGGAGTTCGGCATTTCTTGGATATTTGTACAGAATGCACGGAAATAAACTTACAAAGCAAATATTTGATTACTTCAGGCGAAAGAATACTACAGCAAGGATTACTGTAAGTCAACGCGGAATGATATGGAAAGGTAAACATCTCGAAGGACCAACTGTTAGACACAAGTCAATTTTAGGAGCACGTTGAAAATTTTGGAAGGGTTTCAAGCCGGTGTCGACATAACACCAAGGGGTCTGTTCAAAGCTTTACGTTCCCATCCGATGGACGAATCACCATCAACAGTGTCCTGGACGGGAATCGAACCCGCGACCTTCGTGTAAATACTGAATAAAGTACATGAAATCTGCGTACTGAACAGGCGTGCCAGTCAGTCCAACTAATGAGAACAAACGGTACATTCTGAGCGAAACGCTGCGCGCACCCACGGCCTAAAAACTCAAAAGTTGATTCTATTGCTGTGGTATGGGCTAGAGCAAGTCTGTTGTTTTCATTGGAAAGCCATGGCTGAGTGGTCAGCGTCTTGGCCTTAGAGCCTCTGAGCCCTGTGTTCAATTCCCAACCGACATGTGAGATTATAATAGCAAACAATTAATTCTGTTGCCTCGGGGACAGGCTGTGTGTTCTGTCACCAACAGTCCTAGGACCCACGCACCACACTATCCTCGACCATAATACAAGGTCTGCCTTACAATGGGTGTACCAAGCTAGCAACAGCCCTACGAAATTACTATTAATATCGGCAAGTTTCAGGAAAGTAAGCAATTGTGTGAACCTCCGTGGCTCAGGTGGCAGCGCACAGGCCTCTCACCGCTGGGTTTCTTGGTTCAAATGCCGGTCACTCCATGTGAGATTTGTGCTGGACAAAGCGGAGGCGGGACAGGTTTTTCTCCGGATACTCCGGTTTTTCCTGTCATATTTCATTCCAGCAACGGTCTCCAGTATCATTTCATTTCATCTGTTATTCATGAATCATCGTCCCAGAGGAGTGCGACAGGCTTCGGCACAATTCCTATCCTTGCCGCTAGATGGGGGCTTCATTCATTCCATTCCTGACACGGTCGAATGACTGGAAACAGGCTATGGATTTTCGTTTTCAAGCAATTGTGTACTTTTATATGACTGTAGATATCGTGGTCATAGCCACAAGACCTCCGGTTGTACGTGGAATCCGAACCACAGAGGGGTGGCTTTTTATTTCACAGGTCGGGATTCGAACCAAAATCGCCTTGTCGGAAAGCCACTAATGGTGCTAATCGACTATAACGGCCCCATAATAAATAATTTACGAATTAACATAATATTTGTACTTACTTCGGCCGCCGGCACAATTCCTATCCCCGCCGCTAGATGGGGCTTCATTCATTCCATTCCTGACACGGTCGAATGACTGGAAACAGGCTGTGGATTTTCATTTTCAAGCAATTGTGTATTTTTATATGACTGTAGATATCGTGGTCATAGCCACAAGACCTCCGGTCACTCCAGGTGAGATTTCTGCTGGACAAAGCGGAGGCAGGACATGTTTTTCTCCGGGTACTCTGGTTTTCCCTGTCATAGGGATTGTATCACAATTTATCCTATCAATATTATCATTATATCACGGGCATAATACCCCACCCTGCATACTAGGGGCATAATACAACGTTCATTTGTGTGTGATCCACGACAGCTTGTTATCCAGAGTACAGCTCAATAAGCTTCATCTAAAGCGAGACTCTTTGATAACGTCAAACAAACCGTATAACGTCATGTTACGACGATTCGTTTTGGAAACATTGTGATGCTGACACCCCTCTGCTCCCCAGCTATTCACACGACTGGCACTGACCCCTTCTACTCCGTTGGGTGCCTCCATGAATTAACTACACACACACACACACCTCACATCCTGCATACCTCGTGGGAGAACGGGCACTGCTTGATACAGATAGGAAATAGAACCTTGCACATTGACGAAAGAAACTTACTTGACTTGCAACGAGAGACCAGACCCTGCGTCCAACCGATTCCAACGAGCTTCAATGTACCTGGTGAGGGACACTCAACAGTAACTCGTATATAAGGGTTTAGGTCAATACTCTTTCGATTTCGAAAAAAAAAAAAAAAAAAAAAAAAAAAGCCAAATGTCATAACGCAGGATCCGCTTCGGACCAAGTGGAAGAGAGAGAACACTAAAAGGCGAATAGATTTTACTTAAACATGTCAGATTCGCAACCTAATCTTTTTTTTAAAAAAATGATGAATCCTAGATTCCAATGCAACGCAATACACTTGGAGAGGTACGCCGCAGTCAACCGAAGCGGTGGTCGAGTGGTCACCATACTTGCCAGCGAACTTCGACGACGTGAGTTCGAGTCTCGTCGCAGTTATATTTCTCGTAAAAAAATAAATGAATATTTGAGGGAACGTGAAAATAAAAATGCGAATAAAAATATTAGGCAAACTGCAGTTCTACCTCAAAATAACACACATATCCAGCAGTAACTGTGAGAACTTTCAGGCCTATATTCATTTCAGGTAAAAAAGAAATAAAGTGTAGTTACACGAAAATCACATTTAACGAGAAGTCCCTATGTACAGTGATCCTACTGGCTTTCAATAATTATATACATACTGTAGATTACTGTCAATGATGAACCTACACAACAGATTTACAATAATAGGTGTATTTACCACTACCATTTAAACGTGCGATGGGCGTGACATTATTCTTTGAAGACGACCATGCTCCACTTACACATTATTTTACGGAAGTAAATCACATAAAACCCGTATGACAATGTAAGTATATATTTTCTTGGTCAGGAAAATTCAAGAGAATTTATTTGTGATTTAAAAAAAACCTCATTTTTATGACTTCCGACTACCATATTATTCCCTTGAGGACTGGTATTAAGTTACCACAAGAACAATATTATTCGTAAGGTATTGTTCTTTTTGCAGACCACGGCAGCAAACTTGTGACACGGTGTTGACGAAAGCACGTCACGTTAACTGGTAAATTACCCGTTTCTTCAAGTTTGTTTTATTTAGCATGTCTCTTCTGAGGATTTTCCTGAACAATCTGAGCCACAAAATTATTCTTTATCAACACATCCAACAATAGCCTTGTGATTCAAATGCATAAACTATCCAGGATGAGTGTGTTTTCTATTCAATTTACCGCAACCATACAACTAGTGAATGTGATCAATCAATGTAGGCAGAAGTCAATCTCCCCTCCGTTCTTCCACTTACTTGACGTCACTTACCAATTATTCTCCCCTTCTGATCGTGTTCATCAACAGAGAAATAATTATCGTTATGCTGCATAAGATCGGGAAATCGTTTTACGAAGGAATGCACGAATAGAACCCAACTTTTGATGTTGACCACGGGAATATAGAGGTTTATAGTCTCTGTAAAGATAAGTATATATGCTCTCTATCTCACTGAATTCTTCACAGCACGCATCAACTCTTTTCTCCTGATGATGATGATGCTTGTTGTTTAAAGGGGCCTAACATCTAGGTCATCGGCCCGTAATGACAATTTAAAAGTCCAAAACTCCTCCACTGACCAGAATTCAAAACGTGATGATGAAGAATGAATGGATGAATATGAATTTAAAATTATCAGCGGATCCAACTCGCAATATTGAAAGTTAAAAATAATTCCACAATTAATCCGCTGACTAGAAGTAAAGAAAGAGACGATGAACAAACATTATGAATTTAAAACAATCAGTGGATACGACCAAGAAACTATCATAAACAATAGTATTACTGACCAAGGGACTGCTTCTAAAGCAGAATCCTGCTGAATCGAGGATGCTTGTTGTCTAAGGGGTCCAAAATCCAGGTCAACGGCCCCTCATACTGGTACTTATTGCTAGGAAAGTAAGAACCATGGCATTTCTCATGTAGCAATACTAATCATGAGTAACGTAGACTTACGGTGCTCCACACATTGTGGTACTACTCACAGGTAACGCAGACCTATGGTGTTTCTCACATTACGGCGCCACTCATAGGCAACGCAAACCCATGGTGTTCCTCACGAATGTGTATTAACCACAGAGACTCGTACTATCCCGTGGTGTTCCTCACATAGTGGGTACTAATCACAGTTAACACAGACCCACTGTGTCGCTCACAATGGAACTGATCACAGGCGACGTAAGCCCGCGGTGTTCCGCATATAGTGATACTACTCACGGGTACTGCAAAATCAATACTGATTCATCCTCTGTTGTTATTAATCACAAAACTATTGTGTACCTAACATAGTGGTACTACTCGCAAATAAAGGCGACCCATGGTGTTCCTCGCGTGATGGTACTAATGGTTCTAATTCAATCATTCCTTGGTTGACCTAGTCGCCTCTTACGACAAGCAGGGTATACTGTGGGTGTATTCTTCGTCTGCGTCCCCCACCCACAGAGGGTTCTTTTCTCCTAATCATGCGGATCAACAACTGCTTCAGATCAGGGTATCGTTTTCCGAAGAAGTTCATTAGCAAAACCCTACCGATTTTTATCTTGATGCTAGGGCTCCACACTCATCAAATAACAATAGCTTCGGATTCTAAAACAAAACAAAAATTAGGAAGAAACCCCGTGAATACTCCATACATGTATTATACGTTTAAGTTCCGGAGTTGCATCCAAAATAAACCCGCCCAAGAATCAATCTGTAGAATATCACGCAATCTCAACTTTTACAGGAACTCTGCTCTGAAATTTCTGCAGTTGTACGAGATATCCTGACATCAGGTGCAGTTCAAGGCATCAATCTTCAATAAGCAAGGGTCATGCAAGCTATCATCGATTCCATGAGGTCGGAAGGTCAACTTCGATAGTACTCTCATACTTAAATTGCGTCGCAAAAATCAAATTTCTTCCATGCCAACTGACCTGCTTCCATCGTAAGAGGAAGGCACAACACATTTTTCTTGTAACAGCTAAAAAAACTAGTGCTTATCTTATTTAGGTTTTAGAGATTTTAACAGCAAAAATATGCCGCGTTAAGTTATGTTTCGTGTTTTTCTAAGATTTTCTAGATAAAATCTGCTTAATATAAAATATGCATTGTGTAAGACTAATTGCTTAACTTCAAACAAGTGCTCATACAATAGAAATGGCTCAGGTGGAAGTTGATATCCAATACCTTATGTAACGGATAACAGAGAAGCATTTTCTCTCTCCTCCCCGCATCCAAAACTTACTGTATTTGTTACCGGTAATTTTCAAAATTCTCTCTTCGTTGCACAAATATTTCCGTTAAAAAATATAGATGCCGGTTCAATTTGAGTCCAGAAGTCTACATTCCTAATGATGATTTTATGACTGAAGTAACTTAAGGTCAAATATCAGGCAAGCGCTCCCGAGGAAGACCAAGAAAGAACTTCGTGAAGGCGTCCCTTGAGAAAGCAGGACTGGGAAGCTACGAAGAGGTCAAACGTGCAGCTCAAAACTGAATACGTTATAGCGACAATAAGGTGTAGATGTTAAACGTCCTACTCGCCACCTTTAAAGAGTGCTTACACACATGTTGTTAAACTTAATCTCCTGCCAGCCCCCTCACCCCCGCTCACAAAATACATCAGAAGAGGAGAAAAAGCTGCCTTCTCTTTGTCCTTCACCCTGGTCTACTGAAAAATTAATTTTCGCTACATCTCAGGCATTGGATGCTGCACTTTATTAAGCAAATATCATTTCATTTTATACATATTGCCACTCTGATGTAATATATTATATGCCATTTATATGTATGGTATTTCTGATAAATAAATAAATAAATAAATAAATAAATAAATAAATAAATAAATAAATAAATACCATCTTTACGGTTTTCGGAGACACCGAAGTGCCAGAATTTTGTCCCGCCGAAGTTCTGGTAAGTCTATCGGTACGAGGCTGGCGTATTTGAGTACCAGACTGAGTCGGGACCGAACCCGCAAACACAGAAAGCCAATGGATGCTCTAGCGCCTGCGCCATTCAGTCCGACATTTCTAAGTAATACTGTTAGGCTGATTATTTTACTAAATTATCTATGACTTAGTTATTAATCCAAAAACCAAACCCCATGGTGGCTATGGCCTACCAAGCGACCGCTACTCAGCCCGAAGGCCTGCAGATTATGAGGTGTCGTGTGGTCAGCATTACGAATCCTCATGGCCGTTATTCTTGGCTTTCTCGACGGTGCCGCTATCTCACCGTCAGGCACCTCCTCAATTAATCGTAATCACGCAGGCGGAGTAGACCTCGAACCAGCCCTCAGATCCAGGTAAAAATGCCTGGATTCTCCGGTAAGAGACAGGCAAGCTACCCCTACACCGCGGGGCCGGCGAGTTTTCATTTTTATATGCAAGAACTCGATAGGTTCGTGCCCTACAAACGCAAGAAACATTCAAGATCAGAAATCAAATTTCACATTTTCATACAGCTTTATTTATGGAGAAATAACCTGCCTGATGGCCATGATCGTTACGGCGTTGAAGTCTAAACGGTCTGACACCGTGCTTAGTCGGTTCGAGTCCCTTTGGTAGAAAAACTTTTCACCATCAGAATTTTTGCTGGCAGAGTTGGAGAGGTGGTGGTATACAATTTCTAATTACTAGACCAGGGCCTCTCAAACGCCCAGAATCTCACGCGTGTAAGCAGCGGCGCAGAGTTCCTGTGCACAGTGCATCGGTTCCGCTCGGCTCGGCTCGGATCAACGCTTCGTCTCTGGGCTACTCTAGCTCGGCTCAACTCGCCTCAACTCAGCTCGGATTTGGAGCTCTACGGAGCAAGGGAGGAAGGGGGAGCAAGCGAGAAAGGCATGGGGAAAGAGAGAGACAGCGCTATTGCTCCAAATCGAGGAGTGGGGGTCTGCACCCTGGTCAACCAAGCGAAGTCGTCTTTTGCACCGTGCACGGTGCATGCACCAGGCGCATGCACCCTGAGAGGCCCTGTACTAGACTGTGTGCCAACCGTCTAGATTCAATTCCAAACCACCTATGCAGTGCTCATATGGATTGAGGGCATATTATGCTGTTGATGGTGATTCGTCTGTCGGATGGACGCGTTAAGCCTTGAGCAGACCCCTTGGTACCATTCGACATGAGTAGGCTATGCGCCGATACCAGATCCCGAATGCAGAGCTTTGCTCCACAGCCGTAGAGCGTTAACACGGGCGGTCAATCCGCTTGGTACCTAAATAAAACCGAAGTATGAGACACAAAATATTATTTTATTTATATAGATTTCAACGTGACCTACCGTCTGTTATGAGGTACTCAACTTTTCCCTTACGTGAGCATTAGTTGAAGATTCAATCACCCATCGAGTTCTTGTATATGAAAGTGAAAACTCCTTAAATGTGGATGTAAACGGCACAAGATCCACTCGAGATGTCTTTGATCTCGTTTCGAGGGTAGTTCCCCTTCTCTGAACCAGTAAAGAATAAAACTTTCAGCCTCCCTCCTCTCACAGTTTGTTTCTGGATGGCGAAGGAACATTTTCTAGAGAGTTGCTGCGATCCAGAAATGTGTAACCCCCCTGATTTTCTCTCTCTCTCTCTCTCTCTCTCTCTCTCTCTCTCTCTCTCTCTCTCTCTCTCTCTCTCTCTCTCTCTCTCTCTCTCTCTCTCTCTCTCAAGGATACGAAGGAAATGTAATCTAAATTAATTTACTGTTTACAAAATTGCACGTATTCTCCCATTCGCGAACGAAAACCTAACGAGTTAACAGAACCCTGATAACGAGTAATGAAGCGAGATCCGTCATAATTCATCACGAACTGAGAACTCTCACAATTACGAAAGAGAGAGGCATTCGTTTTCAAGGAGGATTCATTTCGCGGTCTATAGAGCCGACATTATTTTAGTCATCTAACTGTAATGCTTACTAATGCTACACTCACATTATAGAAAGTAATAGTATTCATATTTCATGAGAATATAGCGACTGTATAACACAGCCCAATACTAAAGCTCTCGGAGGTTCGGGTTCGATTCCAGGTACTGCCAGAGATTTTAGACTGTTAGGAGGGCTAGCGTGTTGGCCTTTGGTCCAAGGGGGACCCGGACTCGATTCCCGGCTGGGTCAGGGATTTAAACCTCCATTGGTTAATTCCGATGGCTTGGAGGCTGGGGGTGTGAATCCCGTCTTCAGTATTGAAATTCATCATAGATAGGGTCCCATCCTCACTGACGCGCAGGTCGCCCATAAGGTGTCAACTCGAAAGTCCTGCACCAGGTCTCTCAATTGCTGTTGTTCGTTGGGTTGAATAGCTCAGATGGTAGAGAGCTTAACTCAACTTTTCTATTGTCAACAACCACCTGTTTATTAAGTTAGTTGATCCTCCACTGCAGGAATTCAAACCCATGGCCTTATGATCCCAAGATGGCGGGTTCGATCCCGACTCAGTTCGTTGTTCAAATACCCCAGCATTGGATAGGTAGATTCATCGGCAGGAAAAAAACTCTTGTGGGTCAAAATTCCGGACATCGGCGTCTCCGAAACAATAGAAACAATACCGTCCGGAGATACGAATCCTCGCCACTTACGCACTGTAATTATTGTAAAGGTTATTGTTGACGAAAATTGAAATCTGGCAGCTTGCGAGTACGGGCAGAGGGGGAAGGGGGTGAAGAGGTCTAGGAAGTGAGTGAGAGGGGACAGGGGAAGCACGATGGAATGCGCATGCTATACTATATCTTTGCATCAGGAAGAGAACTTCCAGTTCACCTCTGATTATTGAACCATTCTTAAGTTACAACTGTAATGTTTTTGTAAAATGGATAGAAAATATCCTACTGGTGCCAAAAAACGTAAGTTCTGTTTTGTATGTCGATTTGATAGTGATGATGAGACAAATGTAAAATATGTTTTGGCATTATGAAATAAACATGAAAAATAGAGAAAAATTGTAGTTTATTTCAATACTTCCCTATTCATTAATTTAAGTGCAAGTAGTTCTATAACGACATTTTTAAATAGCCCAGGGCCCCCAAACACCTTCATCCAGCACTGATAATAACTAGCATGATTCTAGTAACAAAAGGACACTACGACTTTTGAGGTAAAAACACAGGTTGTCCTGGTGCATGATGTAGAAATGTTTCAGACAAGATGAATGACACATTAAACGGAATAAGAAAAATATCTGCGAGCAACAGCCAACCAGACATTTCCGGTTATTACAACGGTAGTATATACGAAGACATACAGTCCTAAACTTAACATTGGTCTCATGATTTATGAATTTAGTCATATTATGTGCACTGTAATAAAAAATAAATGAACAGGGCAGAAAACATAATCACTTATTTTCGGAGAAGACAACATGTCTGCATTATTTTAATTTCTTTAAGGACTATGCGACCTTTTTAAACAGAGATCTAACATTTTAAAAACCTCACAACCACAAATCTCTTACGTCGCAGCGATCAGCGTTCGATTGGTATGGGAGCGATCGTGCGCTGTGTATCGTGCATAACCCGCATTGCTTCCTCCAGCTGGTGGTACAAACATGAGATGGACGCAAAGTGATATTGAGTGAACATTTTGTGGATTCGGCGAGTAAAAATAGCCCTGGTGATGATACAGGAAGTGAATCATCACAGGAATATGTAAATCCGATGTTGTGAAAAAGAAATATAAGGAAAATAAAACAAGAAAGTAGGAAAGGTGAAGAGTACAGAGAAATGCGAGTTGGGCGTGCGGTTAGGATCGCGTAACTGCGAAATTCCATGCAGGAGATGGTGGGTTCAAATCCCACCCTCAGCAGCCCTGAAGATGGTTTTCCGTAGTTTCCCTTGTTCACACCAGGCAAATGTTGGGGTTGTACCTTAATTTGAGGCCACGGACGCTATCTTGCCAATCCTAGATCTTTCTTATTGTTGCGTCGCGAAAACTTTCGATGTGTTAGTGGGACGTTAAACTACTAGCAAAAACAAACAAGTCTTTGTCACCACTTACAGAGGAAGAGAAATATAATTTACAGACATTTTGTAAAACAAGAAATCAAGAAATAATTTTAATAATAATATGAAATGTTCAATTACTTTTTTTAAGATTTGGTGCAAGAAGTCGATAACACCATTTTATTAAACTGGAACCATCTCCTTACTGACAATGTTGCCAAATTATTGGGGTCGGAACCTACGAGGATTTGGCCCAGTTTTACAACCTGACACCATCTCTGTGGAAGGATGTACTCACTACTGCGTGTTTCTGTAATGGTTGAAAGTGTGATGGGTTGTGTGCAGAGGAAGAGAACTGTATTAAGATGAACACAAACACCCAGTCCCTGAGACAAAGGAATGAACCATACAAACCTTGACCTGCCCGAGAGCCGAACGCAGCGCCCTCTGAATCGAAGGTCAGTTACGTTGAACATTCAGCCAAGGTGGTGGTGGTGGTGGTGATTGTTGTTTTAAGAGGAAGTACAACTAGGTAACCACCCTCTATATAACACTAATCAGAGAGAAAAATTGGAAGGGATCCGACACTTCGAAAAATGGAGGTATCGGCCAATGAATGACATGGGCCACGAAGGGCGTGAAAATGAAAGACTCCCTAAGTCTCGAATGCTCTTAACACCGTCGGGGCCGGAAGAGAACAAGAGTTTCCCAAGTGAAGTCGGGCAGTAGGCCTATAGATGAAAGTGAGGAGCCTGACACAAGTGGAAGCAATGCCAGTACTCAGCTAAGGGCCTCGTGATCGCCAACCCACGCTCCCATGTTAAGAGCCCCTGTGGCCTTAGATTCGCGAGGCCTAGGGAGTCTCATGTTCACGCCCTTCGTAGCCCACGTCTTTCTTTGGCCGATATTTTCATTTCTCGAAGTATGGTCCCCTTCCATTTTTTCGCTATGATTAATGTTAATAGAGGATGGTTTCTCAGTTGTACTTCCTTTTAAAACAGCGATCACCACCACCACCAATCCACCGCATGCTGGCATTTTAAGACGACGTGTTTCGGCGCTCCATTTTAGTTCACCAGATGCCAGAAAAATTGACATATGTTGGGGAGATCAATAGCCGAGTTTGATTAATCAATTAATTTAATTAATTTTGTCGGATAAACTCGGAATATGTCGCTAGATACATAGGCTACTGTATCTTTCACACGCCAACACTGCCAGACATGAATGCCGAATGGACTTTACTTCCAACTTTCATAAGGCCGACTACCTCTGCAGGTTTGAACCCGTGACCTTGGGATCCGCAGGCCGGCAATCTACTGTTGAACCACAGAGTGGAATGGAATAGATCGAAAAGAGAAGACAAAAATCATTGGCAAGAAGCGTACAGAGAATTCTTCGTCCGCAAGGTTCAGCAGGAGAGAGAGAGAAACACATGCGTTACTCATCCCGGAATAATCCATCTGATACACGAATGAGGAGACAAAAGAGAGGACATGCACGTAGTATTACACAACCAACCGTGCTTCCTAGTGACGGGAGATGTAGGCCAGGCTATTTTCGGGAGCGCAGTAGTAGGGACCTTACCGATCGCCTGGCATGAGCTACCAAGGAACACACGTACCACCGCTAAATCAGGAAACTTCCGGGGTGATTGAATTGGGCTTCTTATCAGCTGCACAGCTATACGGAAAAGATATCGCAAAGACGATCGCTTTATGCATTTCTCACAAGTAAGCACGAAGCTTACAAAACGAGTTAGTTAAATGTTACTGTGCTAAACTACCCACAGAAAAAACAATGTATAGTCTCTGAAGATAATAATAATAATAATAATAATAATAATAATAGACCAGCCTGTACAGGGGGAATTTGGATGATCAGGAAATCGCATGACCTTTGCCAATACTCAGAGAATATCTCAGACACATATAGGAAAATTTAGCGGAAAAAAAGACCTCGAAAAAATAATTCTTATCTAATTAACAGGCATAACTCGTAAAAGATCGACCACAGGAGGAATGTTCATAGGGATGTTTTGTGTTTCCCCGGTATGCACTGTACTTTCCAATTTCCGACCACATCGCACGTTTTTGGCAGTACTATGTATTATATTATAGCACTTGCTACCTCCTGTAAGCTGCCCCTGTGGATCAGTGTCGGCCTCCGGATCCCAAGATGGTGAGTTCAAACCCGGCAAAGGTAGTCGGATTTTTGAGGGGCAGAAAAGAAGTCCATTCGACACTCCGTGCCGTTACGACGTCGGCATGTGAAAGATCTTTGGTGACACATTTGGTGTTTACCCAACAAAATTCATTACAACTCAGCCATAGACGTCCTAGAGAGATTCGGTCCACTCTGCCATCTATTAAAAGCTTAGAGTAATACGGAACATCGAAATTGACGAGCAGACAACCAGATGGTGTTAAATTAAAATGTCCAAAGGGTACCTGAGGCCATACGATTTTTTTCCCTCCTATAATCCACCATTCCTTATAATAAATAAATTTTTACTTGTAGAGAGCCCTGGCCTGTCAGCTGCTGGAATCTTCAGCTATGTCCAACCCTGTCCGTCTCCCTCGCCCTATTAAGGACTTCTACAGCTCCAATGAGGACGGTGGTTATAGCGGAAATGGACCGTGACCGTTCCGCAACTGAGACAAGTGAAGGACTTCCGTAAGCAATACGGCATCTAGGACAAGAGCTTCAAGTGCAGTCAGCAGGAAATGTAGGGAATGAACGAACAAATTCCCCTTATTTCTCTTTACAAGCAAGGGCTTCTAAATAAGATTCCGTATGTCATTCTTTAAGTATAAACGCCTTAGCACGCATGTGTTGCATGTTCTCTCTACTACTTCAGGCATCCTAAAACATTTTACTTTACTGTTCCAAACACGCGGGATGTGTGCCGAAGTGTCACCTTTCATTTAAACACAACACACTATACTGCAAAACGCAACACAAACACAGGCGATAGGAAATGCATCCCTCTACAGAGAGTTGGCGTCAGAAAGGGCGATCGGCCGCAAAACTGGAGCAGGTCCAGAAATCTCACCCGCAACTCCATTATGATGTGGGAAAAGTGACAGCAGCAGCAGGAGAAGGAGAAGAAATGTAAAAGACCTTCGACTCCTTTTGAACAGGTTCAATAAAGTTTCTAACGAGTTTAGTCTTTAAATAAACGTTCAGAAAACAAAACTAATGGAAATCAGCAAGCGGAAAATTTTAAAAACTCGCCGCCATCACCCCGTACGGAAACATTAAAGGGATGCCAGATATCACGTACCTTGTGTTGTATCCCGACTTGGAATACCCGTAACTAGGGCAGAGTTCACGTATTCCACTTAACTGATTTGGACAAGCTTGGAAAACCCACAGGCATGCATTCCTCATAACAAGAGAAATACAACAATCCCAAAGTTCTTCTAGACAGGTAGGTTACGTAGTCTGAGTGGACCTCGAACCAGCCGCCAGGACCAAGTAAAAATCCCTAACCTGTTCGGAAATCGGAGCCGGGTCTTTCGGGTAAGAGGCGGGCACACTACCGCTACACCACCAGGACAGCGTCTTTACATGTTCATTGTAAAAATCCACAGTCTGGTTCCAGTCATTCGACCGGCTCAGGAATAGAATGAATGAAGCCCCCATCTAGCGGCGAGGATAGGAAATGTGCCGGCTGCCGAAGCCTGTCGCACTCCTCTGGAGCAATGATAATAAATACATAATGTGAATATTATGTAATGCAGTTTTGGTATCAATAACTTCGTTACATTTAGACCACTTCCATTAGTATTAAAACAGGAACATAAGGCATTTAAATTAGCTACACAAACAGGTATACTTAATATTGTAACTGTATTTCTTCAATCTGTAAAAGTAACAAGAATACACTTTTAGATGTAAACCAATGTGATTTTAATAAGTGAAACTAGAGATGGCAAACGAATATCGATATTTTGAGATGGAAATATCGATATTTCGACATCGATATTTTGAGGTCCGATATATTGTCGATATCGATATTTTGTGGCCATTATATCGATATTTCAGTCTATTTCAATATGTGCATGCTACAGTTACGAAATTTGAATTTTCATTTCTCAAATCACTTCGGTAAATACAGCGATAATATCACAACTCATACCTTGTATGCATAGTTTTACACGTTAGCTAGGTAATACTTGAGCATTATAGGGACCTCTGTCCCAGCAGAGGGTCTGTTTTCAAAGGCCTGTAACACCACCACGGAAAAGAGCGATTAAATGGCAAAATGTCATCCGAGCTGCGTTTTCTAAATGACTTAACTAAGAGGTGTTGGAAATTGACCGAAGATCATCATCACGTTTTTTCACGAACAAATGGAACTGCAGTGCTGAGGAAGAAGCTGGGAAGAAAATGTATTATTATTTAGAGAGCTCTGATTATAATCAGATGTACTTCGTACACAAATTATACGTTTGTAGTTTTTTCATATGGTTTTTCGGTGTAAGTTATTAGCTCGTTACTATTCACCTTGCATATACTGTTCTATGTATCAAAACATATTTCGGCTGTAAACGTTTTTAAAATATGTCATTGTAGTGAAACAGTCATGTTACGTGGTCATTGTTTTAAGCTTGTTTTCGGATATGTGTCAAGACGTATTAAACCTAATGAATCCTTTAATCATTGTGTTATATGTAAAACTAGACTTACAATAATGGATAATAGCACCAGTATTTTAGAAACGGATATATCAGCGATATATTGATATTTTGAAGATCGATATTTCAGTGACATCGATATTTTAACACCGATGTATCGAAAAACCGATATATCGATATTTTGAAAAGTTTTGCCATTAATAAGTGAAACCCTATTTTGCCTATATTAAGGCACAATACCATTCTACTACATAAAAAATGGACACGGTGGACATACAGAGTAAAGAGGTGAACGGTGTTTAAAGACGAAAGGAAGACTAGCCAGGAGCAGATCGCAACCGGAAGGGTGGATCGCAATGGCCAGTTATACTGGAAGCCTATTAGCACCAAGGCTATACGAGCCACGTGTCCTCGCTCCTCCTGGTTTTAAACGGGACGTTACAGATCGAGAGCTAAGCCACGCTAACAATGTCAGCCACGTGGCTGCGATATTCAGTAACAAAGCCGGCCAAGCCATACATATAGCATCTGGATGTAACAACATGCAGCAATGCAGTCACACACTGCTAATAAAACTAATGCGGTACTTCATGTATCCGAGAAAGAATGGCGCCTACCTTACATAATTCAAACTTTTCGTTTGGCGTACCGCCAAATTCCAATTGTTTTACCTTTTTCTTACAAGTTGTTTTATGTCGCACCGACACAGATAAGTCTTACGGCGAAGGAAAGGCCTAGGAGTAGAAAGGAAGCGGCCATGGCTTTAATTAAGGTACAGCTCCAGCATTTACCTGGTGTCAAAATGGGAAACCACGAAAACCATTTTCAGGGCTGCCGACGGTGGGGTTCGAACCCACTATCTCCCGAATACTGGATACTGGCCGCAATTAAGCGACTGCAGCTTTCGAGCTCGGTGTTTTTACCTTAGTGCCCCCGAGGTTCGAGTACACTGCGTTTATACCAGAAATAACAAATGATTGTTGCTGTATGCCAAATAATATTAACTATAATCATCATCTTTATCTGCCGCAGCTTATCCCGCTTAATATACAAGACACATAAGCGTATCTGTTACTGTATAAATGATTATTCAAGACATGAACAGAATATCTCAAGAATCCTCTTAAAATGTTCCACACTGCAGGTCACACAAACCCAGTCGACGTAGAAGCTTCCCGGTCCACAAAAAGAAAGTACCACAGGCACCGAAGAGAACCCCACATCTCCCAGTATAATCAGTTGCGTTATATCTCTTATTTAGAGAGGAATTACGTGGAAGAAAACTGGCCTGCTTCTCATCGTCAACCTCTATCGCCTGCTAAGAGTTATTTTCAAACGAATGATAAGATCCAGAAGCTAGTTAAAATTGTGACATTTTAACGAGAAATGTAGAAAACAAGTTCTGCTCTATGCACATTATATTCTTTCTTGTTGGCTTTGATCTTGTCATTCAACCCGCTGAGACGCATATCAAAAAAGATAAAAATAGTTCTGTGCCTTTCATTTTTAAGCAATAAATCTTACTGTACTATTTTTATAAGCATGAAAATTTGATACAATACAAATATTCTTTATCTAATGCTCAACAATTTTTATTTTTTTAAATAGTCCATATTGTGAAAAGTTTTAGCTTATATGTATGTACACATTCAGCCATTTTTATTACATGAAATCCTAACTCTGACAGAATGATATAGATCGGAAATGAGGAAATAAAGACAACTAGTCAATTCAAATATTTAGGTTCAATAATTAAGGTTGTTGGTAAACGTTATTAAGAGTTAACGAAAACAGCTGGGACATCAAGTTCAGTATTACGGGGTAGATACATTTCAAATACTGTAAATCGCATTGTAAATATTTATGTGAATTTGTATTTGAAACATTTATGGGTGAATTTGTATGTGGTGGTGGTGTATTTTCAATGGTAAGCAAGAACTAAGACATAGTACCGCTTAATTAACAGTAAATCGCCGTGTTAATTTATGTGATCGCATTATTATTATTATTAGTATTATTATTATTATTATTATTATTATTATTATTATTGCACATTACTTATAACGGAATAGTATGTAAATGTTGTCCGACTCGTTGGCTGAACGGTCAGTGTACTGACCTTCGGTTCAGAGGGTCCCGGGTTCGATTCCCGGTCGGGTCGGGGATTTTAACCGTAATTGGTTAATTCCTACGGCACGGGGGCTGGGTGTATGTGTTGTCTTCATCATCATTTCATTCTCATCACGACGCGCAGGTCGCCTACGGGAATCAAATAGAAAGACCTGCACCTTGGCGAGCCCAACCCGTCATGGGATATCCAGGCACTAAAAGCCATTCGACATTTCATTTTTCATGTAAATGTTATGCCTTAGCTGGCCGTACCTAGTGTTTACAGTGCACTATGTCTTCTGGTATAGGTTAGAGCAACTTTGTTACTTTCATTGACCTGTCTCAGTCTTATACTTGGCTTTGACAATATGGAAGTGACAGGTATGAGCGATGCTGGTAATGCCATTCCTTTTGCAGCCAGTCCCTGCTATGAATGGTGTGAAAATGTTGATCATAGGGTCGGTTGATGCATGCATTTCAGTGGGCTTGGCAGACTGATATGTAATAGCAGCTTCTGGCTCGGCGAGGACAGCAACGGGAAACTACTTCACGTCTCATTTCCCTAGTACGTCTCTTCAGTGATGCCTAGGCCATCTATGACAGCTGATGACAGAACTGTTGAGGATCCAACTAGCCTTAGGGCTGAGGACTTAACATACATACTTACATACATACATACATACATACATACATACATACATACATGCATGTAAATTTTAGGTGAATTTCTTGGTGTTAACGTTAAATGCAAAGGAATATTTTCCCCAAATTTTGTACCAATTTCGTTGAAACTGCTTTTAATTCATATGATACGCTATTCATATGACGCCGGGTTGAGTGGCTCAGACAGTTGAGGCGCTGGCCTTCTGAACCCAACTTGGCTGGTTCGATCCTGGCTCAGTCCGGTGGTATTTGAAGATGCTCAAATACGTCAGCCTCGTGTCGGTAGATTTACTGGCACGTAAAATACCACTTGCGGAACTAAATCCCGGCACCTCTCGGCGTCTGCGAAAACCATAAAAGTAGTTAGTGAGACGTAAAGCCATTATTATTATTATTATTATTATTATTATTATTATTATTATTATTATTATTATTATTATTATTATTATTATGACATTTTTAATCATCAGATGTTTTTGTTTTAATATACTTCCTTTTTATTCTTGACTGGGTCGTAATGGCAGATTGTGCCGAAAGCCTGCAATCGAATATCTTGGAACTTTAAAATAGGTGCAATGCGTATATATGAACATTAGCTTTTCCAAGACTAAAGAGATGTCGATAGGAAAGAAACCTAGGTGCATTAAATGTCACGTTGGGAATACAAAGCTGGAACAGGTAGATTATTTCAAATATTTAGGATGTTGTCCCAGGATGGTATTATAGCGAGATTGTTTCAAGGTGCAGCAAAGCTAATGCAGGGAGTTCTGTAAAAAGGAAGTCAGTTTCCGGACAAAACTATCTTTACACCGGTCTATTTTCACGCTAACTTTGCTTAACGGAAGTGAAAACCGAGTGGACATGGGACATCTTACTCAGTTAGAAGTAACAAACATGAAAATAGCGAGAATGATCGTGAGTACAAACAGGTGGGAACAACGGCCTGAGGGTGCTTGGAATGAGGAGATAAAGGCTAAGTTAGGAATTAACGCAATTGATAAAGATGTACGCATAAACCGGCTTCGATGGTGGGGTCACGTGAGACGAATGGAGGAGAAGCTAGGAGAATAATGGACTCTGTTATGGAAAGTAAGAGAAATAGAGGAAGACCAGGACGATGGTTTAACTCAGTTTCTAATGATTTAAAGATAAGAGACATAAAACTAAACGAGGTCACAGTGTTAGTTACAAACAGAGGATTGTGGCGGCGTATGGTAAATTCACAAAAGTTTGCAGACTGAACGCTGAAATGCATAACAGTCTATAATGAAGTACCGTATGTATGTAGTTATCGTGAAACTTCTTGTTTGTATATATTTTTTTTTTTTGTAATATTTGGTTTCAATGAAATTTGCGTTTTATTTTCATGTTATGTAATATGTTTTCGTACTTCGTTGTCATATTATTGTAAGCAAGTTACTTCTCAATTGCAATGCATTTGTTATAATAATAATAATAATAATAATAATAATAATAATAATGAAGAAACTCTTCTACAATTATGTGGTGTACAGTTTGCTTTTCTGTTATTCGTTTTGCATCACGCCGACTTAGACATGCCTTATGATGCCGACGGGATAGACAGGCTTATATCTAGATAAATTACTAAAAGGGTTACTCATGCAAATAAACACAGCGCTACTGTTTAGGAATGCGTCGAAGGCCGGATGAGCAGCTTGCTGGGAAATGCGCCTGTTGCACATCGCGTGTAGACCAGCTATAAAGTTTGTCTAGCAAAGGCCCTCCCCTATCTGTAATAACCGATAACACGGTGGTTCATCGCGTGAACAATGGGTTGTGGCCGCCTTCCCCAACAGGCGTTGAATTTCGCCGCTCTGACAACAATTTATCAATGAACTCCTCAGAAGAAAAGGATCAAGTTACCAGGGGCGTAACAAATGTGACATGCCCCTCAAATACAACGAAAAACCTACGAATAATTAATATAAAATCGATTACAGCAGGTAGTCTAGAAACAATGTAACATATTGTCAAATTATATAAACAAAGGGATTTTCCATTATTAAAAATAATGTTCAATAGATTTTATTTGACTGCCTCCGTGGTTTAAGAGCAAAGCTGCTGAATTGCTAACGATACACCACTTAGTTATTTGTACTTAAAACTGGTTTCATTTACAGCAACTACAGAACTACATTCTATAACGGATACCGAAGTCTGAATTATGACAATGTATTACATTAAACAAAGACAAATACACGAACAAAATTAAATCAAAAACTATTCAAATCAAGTTTGAAAAATATCAAACTGCACAACAGATAAGCCCTCGCGCAAAGAGATGATTGATTGATTGATGTTTCTTGTTTAAAGGGGCCTAACATCGAGGTCATCGGCCACTAATGGTACGAAATGAGACGAAATGAAATGACAACTTAAAATTCCAAAATCCTCCAATGACCAGAATTCAAAGCATGAGGACGAAAAATGAATGTATGGACGGATATGAATTTAAAACGATCAGTGGATCCGACCCACAGTGCCTCACATGCACAGAAGCTTCACAAAACAATAGTATTACTGACCAAGGCACTGCCTCTATAGCACGATGCTGAATCGATTATTCGTATAGTCGAAACGGATCCAAAATCCAAGTCATCAATCCTTCATAATGATATTTATCGCTAGGAAAGTAGACCATGCTATGTGTAATGTTGCGGTACTAATCAAAAGTAGCGGAGACTCGCGGTATTCCACACATTATGGTACTATTCACAGGTAGTGTAATGCGCACATGTAACACAGACCTATGGTGTTTCGCACATTGCAGCGCTATTTGCAGGCGACTCAAACCTATGGCGTTCCTCACATGAGTGGACTAACCACAGGGACTCGTACTATCCCGTGGAATTCCTCACACAGTGGGAACTGAGCATAGGTAAGGCAGAACCATGGTGTCGCTAATCCCATAGTGTCGCTCATACAGGGGTACCAATCACAGGTACTGTAGGACCCACCTCCTGATTCACACACTGCCGCTACTATTTTTTTTTTTGCTAGGGGCTTTACGTCGCACCGACACAGATAGGTCTTATGGCGACGATGGGATAGGAAAGGCCTAGGAGTTGGAAGGAAGCGGCCGTGGCCTTAATTAAGGTACAGCCCCAGCATTTGCCTGGTGTGAAAATGGGAAACCACGGAAAACCATCTTCAGGGCTGCCGATAGTGGGATTCGAACCTACTATCTCCCGGATGCAAGCTCACAGCCGCGCCGCTACTAATTACAAACCTATTGCGTACCTAACATAGTGGTACTACGCGCATGTAAATGCAACCCATGGTGTTCCTTGCGTGATGGTACTAATTACAAGTAGTTTCATGGTTCTAATTGGATCACCCCTTGGTCGCCCCTTTTAGTCGCCTCTTACGACAGGCAGGGGATACCGTGGGTGAATTCTTCGTCTGCGTCCCCCACCCACAGAGGGTTGTATGTTTGCTCCGCGAGAGGTATTTTATTTCCCTCAAGTCCGCCGGCAAGCAGGTTAGGACTCCCCCTATCCGCTACCTGGAACGCGCCACGTGGGAGTGTCACCTCTCCCCCTGCTACGCCAGCGTAGTAGGTTCGTGGCGCAAAGAGATCTCGTTCGAAACTGAAGTGACCGACTGTTGCTATTACATAAATATTCTTGTCGAATAATGTCTATGTTCAGCAAAATTTGTGCAAAATACAATCTCAGATGCACTACACATCAAATAAGTATCATTTTCTAACGAATATAATATTTTGGTGTCAATTTTCATTGCTGTAGCTATTTTAAAATAATTTGGCGCAGGTCTTTTGTAAGAGGCGGCAAAAGCAAATATTGTTTACAGCTGTGCTGTGTTATACTCAACACAATACCTGCTGCTAGATGCAACCAAGTGGCAATTATTCCTCTGCGTACAAATTTGCAAAAAAACAAAAGAAACAAAAATCGACTGATTCCACAAAACCACCCTGACCAGTTCCATGCACTGTGATATTAGGCTAGATATACTTTTAATACCGGGCGAGTCCGCTGCGCCTGACTTTTCTGTTGTTAGGCACCCCAACGAACCGAACGTCAGTCGTGTGATGGTCGATTTTCCTTTGCCGTATACCAAACTACAATCGCCTGTAAAGAACTTAATGCGTCATGACAGCAAGACTTGCAAAAACATGTTTGCGACATATTGCCAAATTGTAAAATGTACGTGCCAATTATAAGTTTTCGACTGGATATGAAATTAACGCTAAAAGCGATGGCATACTGATGGAAAACGTGTGTGTGTGTGTGTGTGTGTGTGTGTGTGTGTGTGTGAAGCGGGAAGTAATTTTACACCAAGTACGCTTTCTGATATGCTGGAGGCAACAGTCATCGTGATGTAGTGGACTAGACAGAAGTGCTTACGCAGGTGCCGTTGGTAAATGGGTTCGAATCCCACGAGCGCTAAACAATTTTGTTCACTTTCTAAGCTTACAGGATCGAATACGTCATTCGCCATTCGTGCCATATTCGAGCAATAGCATGCATATTTAATGTGTACTAGCCTGACACTTGGTGCATCCTACCAGTGGTCATGTGTTCCCTGTGTAAATAAATAAATAAATAAATAAATAAATAAATAAATAAATAAATAAATAAATAACCCACGACGTGAGGTTATTCGGATTCATTGGCTTTGTGGATGATTAAGTACAAATTGAGAATAAAATTATTACGCTCAAGTGAGATTCTAACCCACCTACCAACCGCAGTTGTATTAGCAGCACCTCAACTTAACCTATGACACCACGGCGACTTAAGCCAGCCGCTTACCGGAAAGCTTAACTTCCGCTTCACAACTGCACACACGTTTATCAGTATGCCATTGCTTTTAGCATTCATTTCACACCCTATTGAGAGCTTATAATTGGCACGTACATTTTACATAACCGTATGGCAGTTTGATGCATTGTGTAAATACCTGTCGCACACATGTTTTTGCAAAGGTGATGGTGCAGTAAGTTGTCAACGGCGATAGTTGCCTAGTGGAGGGCAAAGGAAAATCGGCCATCGCACTATCAGCGACGTTCGTTGGGATGCCTAACAACAGAAAAAGTCAGGCGCAGTGGATTCACTCGGTATTTTTTGCGAGGAGTCTGTGGGGCCCCTTAAAGGCCCGGGCCCGGGCCCACCTGCAATGCAGGCCCTGACCAATTTACGCATGGACTCTTACGGTTTGAAGAATATAGGACAGTCAAAATCATCCTATATGCACATATGTTTTCAACATATCTACCATCCCCAACGTATACTTCTTAACTTAATGTTTAGTGCTGTATGTCAAATTCTGATGATGATGATTATTATTATTATTATTATTATTATTATTATTATTATTATTAGCAGCCGGCCCCGTGATGTAGGGGTAGCGTGCCTGCCTCTTACCCGGAGGCCCCGGGTTCGATTCCCGGCCAGGTCAGGGATTTTTACCTCGATCTGAGGGCTGGTTCGATGTCCACTCAGTCTACGTGATTAGAATTGAGGGGCTATCTGACGGTGAGATAGTGGCCCCGGTCTAGAAAGCCAAGAATAACGGCTGAGAGGATTCGTCGTGTTGACCACACGACACCTCGTAATCTGCAGGTATTCGGGTTGAGCAGCGGTCACTTGGTAGGCCAGGGCCCTTCAGGGCTGTACTGCCATGGGGTTAGTTCTTATTAGTGTTTAAAGGGGCTGACATCTAGGTCATCCGTCCTATGTCAAATTCTATTTGTTTTCCAGCTCTAGAAATATTTACACTGGTTTCTAAGTGGAGTAAAAGTTAACACGTCAAAAGTCAAGCACAGTCTTTTCAACTGGGAGCAATAAACTTTCAACAGCCATGTAACTTAATTTAATCATTCCTCTCTGTCCGCCTCATTACCTTTGAATGAACCAATCCGTCCTTCATAGTGATCAACGCTTTAAGATACGTTGATCTGAAGTTGTTTGCAATTGTTTTCCCCCACAAGCTTGTTTCCACTGAGTGAGACTTTCGTGGTGATCCAATCTATACCAAAGTGTGCATCCTACCACGTAATTGAAATGTTTCACACAATAGACATATTGGTATAATACTAGCTTGAAAATGGATTAATCCGTAGTTGCTGAAGGGAATGAATACGGCACCTAGTGAAGCTGAATGAACATTTAGATTTACACGCAACCGACCAACGCAGATCTCTCAGTTTAAACAGATGCCTTTGAAGTTCAGAATTACTCATTTCGAAACTGACTGAAGTAAATTTACCAAGGTATTTTCCTGTAATTTATTCCACGGTGTCTTATTTACTCTTACCTTTGCAAACGACCCTCTGTCGGCGGTTGCCAAATGCTTATTACCGGCTTCGAGTTTAAAACACTATAAATAACAGAATGGGTCGATCTCAACTTAAAGTACGCCACAATGTATCTCCTTTATTTCTATGCTTAGAGGTGGTATCAGATATTATACTTACGCATATTTAATGCCTCAGATATTTTAACCGGATCGGGAAAAAACCTTCGATCTTTTACGGACGAATCTCCACTTTAAGAAACCTCGACAGTTCTGTTCATCCTAATCGTCTTCAGTAAGAATTCTTTTCCCCATGGCATTGTATCATCTCATGGGTGATGCACAATTCGTTTCTTTTCTTTTTTTTTTTCTATTTGTTTTACGTCGCACCGACACAGATAGGTCTTATGGCGACGATGGGAGAGGAAAGGTCTAGGAGTGGGAAGGAAGCGGCCGTGGCCTTAATTAAGGTACAGCCCCAGCATTTGCCTGGTGTGAAAATGGAAACCACGGAAAACCATCTTCAGGGCTGCCGACAGTGGGGTTCGAACCTACTATCTCCCGAATACTGGATACTGGCCGCACTTAAGCGACTGCAGCTATCGAGCTCGGTACAATTCGTTTCACTACATCCCTGTTCTAAATGAATCATTCTGCGGTCAGTGAAAATGAAAACCTACAACCTGTTTTACAACCAGTGACCGGATCAGGGGTGGAATGAATGAAGCCCCATCTTGCGGCGAGGATAGGAATTATGCCGGCTGCCGAAGCTGTCGCACTCCTCTGGGGCAATGATTAATGACTGACAGACGAAATGATATTGGAGAGTGTTGCTGGAATGAAAGATGACAAGGGAAAACCGGAGTACCCGGAGAAAAACCTGTCCCTCCTCGGCTTTGTCCAGCATAAATCTCATATGGAGTGACCGGGATTTGAAACACGGAACCCAGCAGTGAGAGGCCGACGCGCTGCCCCCTGAGCCACGGAGGCTTCTCTGCGGCCAGTGCATACCGGTAAATATGCCATCCTCTTAATTTGACTATGTCTATCATTTAGTGGATAACAACTACCAGGACAAATCGAGTTTGCTGCGCGGTACATTCACGTAGCTGTGAGCTTGCATTCGGGAGATGGGTTCGAACTTTACAGTCCGTAGACCCGAAGAGGGTTCTCCGTGGTTTCCAGTTTTTACACCAAGCAATTAAGGCCATAACTACTTCCTTCTCAGTCTTAGCACATATTTCCTACCCTTGCTTCGCCGAGAAATCTTGCATGTGTTAGAGCGTCGTTAAACCACTGGCAAACAAACAAACAGAAAAGAAATTTGCGGAACCCTTTGGAATCTGTACAAGCACTGTCCCGTGATTCATATGGAATACTTCTTTTTTGCTAGTGGCTTTACGTCGCACCGACACAGATAGGTCTTACGGCGACGATGGGATAGGAAAGGCCTAGGAGTTGGAAGGAAATGCCCGTGGCATTAATTAAGGTATAGCCACAGCATTTGCCTGGTGTGAAAATGGGAAACCACGGAAAACCATCTTCAGGGCTGGAGGGATTCGAATCCACTATCCCCCGGATGCAAGCCCACAGCCGTGTGCCCCTAACCGCACGGCCAACTTGCCCGGTGAATATTTCTTGACAAATAAGCAAATGTGATGGCAATCTGCAAGAAGACCAACCAAAGTGTAGCAGAGACAATACATCGACCTTCAGCGGCTGTCGTGACTGTGGTATCTCCTGCACCTCCAGATATCACATAAATGCTAACTTAATATTTTTCATCTCAGGGCAGCTAGCCTAAACTTCCAGTCAATCACAGCCATACATTCTTCCAACGACTCTAAGAGATAAGCCCGGTTATCAGACAGTTTCCACGTGGATACAACGAACACAAAAGACAGCTGGCAGGAAACATCTGTCATAAATCACCTGTAGGACAGGAATGTGAATTTAAGTTTCGTGTATAAAAGAAAAACAATAATCGGAGGCGAAATCTCTACCAGCGACAACCTGTGTAAACACACGAGTCAAGAGTCCAAGTACAACGGTTCGTATTTTTTTCATACAAATCTCCTTTCACTCACTTATTTCAGAATATATATAAAATCCTAGCATTTCAAGACTACCATGTTGAATACATCGGTTCCCCTCCGATCACTGCAGTTAAGCAACACTGGGCGTGGCCAGTACTTGGATAGGTGATCGCTTGGGAACGACTATCCTGAGATCATTCCTGTGAACTATACATTTCTTCTAGCGTCTTATCCTCTCAGAAATTGGCCACCATCATGGGTTATTATTACTCCTATTTTGCGCTTCACATATCAAAGTTGCCTTATAGTGGGCGTCTAACACTATGCAAGATTCACACTCAAACGATGATCTCCACCCACGTTCATATTTCCTTTCTATTTGGCCTTCTCCGATCAGCTGCATCATTTCGGAAGGTATGACCGGAATAGGCTGTTTTCTTGCGTTTAGCGAGAATTAGAAATGTGTATGATTTCCCGACACGACCAAGTACGTCCGCACTTCGTAAAATATGATTGTTCGAGGGAGGAGCTTGAAGTAGAATGCGATGTTTGTGAGATAGGTAGTATCTTCGTTTGCCCCTCAGCTTATACCACCCGCCATACCATGCTTCAGGCAGTATGCAAGCGTACAGCAATGTGCAAGAAACAACTCCATCACTGCACTGCAGCTTCAAGTAATGCGCAGGCGGAAGTTGTAAGACGACGTTCTACAAACAAGAAAGGATTCACACTGAAAAATATTGTAATGCATATCAGCATAGGTCTAAGTCGTTCATCGTTAATTACTATCTGAGCTACAAACATCAAATTTTCAACTTCATTTTTTAAATAGGACATCATTTTGTACGTACTGAGGAGTCTGCCAATAACGACCAGAAAATATATTTGTACTAATTTCGCAAACACCCTATATAATAATGGAAGTGCATACATTTCTGTGACCGAGCAAATGGCCGCGCGTTATGGGTCGCGTAACTTGCATTCTGGAGATAGTGGGTTCAAACCCTGCTGTCAGCAGCCCTGAAGATGGTTAACCATGGTTTCCTATTTTCACACCAGGCAAATGCCTAAAGACCTATCTGTGTCGGTGCGACGTAAAGCAGATTGTAAAAAAATAAAATAATAAAAAATGGCGGTAGGCTGTCACTGTTGTAACGGCCGCAGGGTTTTGAGGTTTTCGCAGACTTAACTTGTTTTCTCTGTTTCAGCTAACCTTCAACTGAGCGCGCCAGTTAACACAGCGTCATCTTATAACAGAGCATGCGTGAGGCCTTACTTTGAAGTGCTATTTCATTAAATTACGTTTCAGATTTTCATTTTTTTTTCAACAGGTAGCCTCCTTTTTTATCCATCAATTGAGACATTAAACATAATCGTAAATACGCGTTCTACCCAAACACCATAGCATGCAAACACCAAAAACGTCGTAACATTTTTCTGTACATGTACCCGTTGTCGAGGGACGTAAGTCTACATTAAAACATTTCTGTGTGAAGTCATCAGTCCTCAAACAGGTTATGCAAATTATATGGAAACTGAAAAAACCTACGACGCCGTAAAAAGGCAAGATTAAGAGTGAGGGAGTTTGCCATTGCTTTACTGACTCGGCCAGAAAGTGGTATTGCAGCACGGCTGACCTTATGAGTAGCACCATTTTTCAGCACCAGTCGTACCCTGAAGAACACTATTCAGGACCACCTCAGTAGGTTCCATACCGGCACAACCATGTATGAGACAGACCTCAGTGAAAGCTACGAAGTGTACCAAGAGATAGATGCAAAAATATTGTATCTATCAAGAAATAAACAGAGGCATATTTACAAAAAAATGCTTCTTAAAACATGGGTTCATCCAAGAATGTGATTTTTCTTTGCTACCAGTCTTTCATTTCCTTGAACACAAGCATTAATCTGAATAACATCTGAAGGGGACGGGTGAAGTAAGAAGCCTTATAGTTATGGTATGTTTGGCGTGATTCACTTATCGCCGCAGGAAGTGGTTTGTCCATTATCTTGGGATATCCTTGAAGAAGACCGGTCTGGCGTGGAGCACAAGTGTGTACTCCATAACATGCCAGATAGATCCATTTCTCCAATAGGTAGGCAAAAGCGAAGCCGTCGGGACTGACGATGATGATGCTATCGAGATCATTTGCCTTCAATCGTTATTAATATTTCCGATAATTACTGCAAAGCAAAGACATCTCCGTAAAGGCCATGAAGGCCCTTGGAGGGGTGGAAGGTAAAGGCTTCCACTATCCGTAACCTCGGCACTTGATGGTGTAGAGTGGTTAGCTCTATGCCCGGCCGCCTTTGCCCCCAGGAATTAACCTGGTACTCATTGTTGGTGTAGGCTGAGTGAACCTCAGGACCATGTGCACCTCCCGAAGTGGACCTCTCGTTTCTTAAGTTTTACGACTTCCTGACGGGGATTCGAACCCACGTTCTTCCGGGCGAACCGAGCACGCCTTTACCGCCTCGGCCAGGCAGCCCCTGATAATTACTGAGTTAAACAAAAATAAAATGTCATTCCAATTTTGCTTTACGTCGCCCCGACACAGATAGGTCTTATGGCGACGATGGGATAGGAAAGGGCTAGGAGTGGGAAGGACGGTACCATGGCCTTAATTAAGGTACAACCTCAGCATTTTCCTCGTTAAATATAATTGAGAGATTTTTTTAAAAAAATCATGTTATGCGAAGTGCTTACAAAGGCTTGTACTCTTGTATTTTCATTTTTCACGACTTTTTCACGTGTTTTGAAAACTGCGTAAAGTGGGAAATGTACTCAAAATGTGAAATCTATACTAAAAACTAACATAAAAACCAAAACCGACGATTTTTTAACACAGAACATTACTCTTCTGACAATGGAACATTAAGCAGAGGAGTTTGTGCACTCCTTTACTGTCTGCAAATGTTGTTGGATCCTCAAATACCCAGAGTTTGCCCAAGCAGCTCTACAATTTAACAGGGGTCCAGCCAAGAATGCTGATGCTGAAAGATATTTCAGTAAATACAGTTTAACTATAAGTGATGGGAGAAGATGAATGACTGAACAAAATGCTCAGGATGTTCCACGATTTTATTCAACACTGTCACTGATTGATGAACATGACTTAAGCTAATATTAGATCATTATCATCATTTATTAAAGGCTATGCCTTGTCGCTCAACCAACTTTCTCTATCCATTGCCAGCAACTTCATCTCCCCATAGGAGTTGTAGTTCATTTACATCATGAGGTTCTTGGTGTATCCCTTTTCCCCCCCAAGAACTTCTCCTCCCATGATTTTGAAAATGAACCTGCTGTGTCTTATTACGTGCCCAAACAATTTCTCCCTCATTTTTTCCATTTCTGTTGCATATAGGCCTATACTGTTTTATAATCCTGACTTTGTATCAGTATAAACTTGTTCATTTTTCTTATAGTATGCTTTAGCCAACATCAGGGATGACAAACCTTTACCGATTAACATGTCAATTAAGGCCTTGTTTATTACTTTTTTTTACTGTCTAGCGTGCCATCGGTTATTTTCCTTTAAAATCATCATGAAACTCCTTATTTGACTTCATTTAGGTATTAGATTGTATTACATATAAATCCTTTTGACTGAATGCCTCATGATTTTATTTTGCAAACATAAGTTAACTGAAAAATACGTTTTAAAACAGGTACATTTTAAGAATAAGGTATATTTTTGCTTTAACCTAATCAAGTTTGTAAAAAATACGGCATTAGAATTGAGACATACTTCTTTATTAAAGCGTAATGTAAGATGCTATGTTGCTTGAGTTTCGACCTATTTATTGCATGTTAAAATATTTCAATATGCTGTATGACATGTCACATAAGTCATGTTCGCGTGTCACCTTCTGGAACGCGTGTCATAGGTTCACCGTCCATGGCCTGCATCAATTTAAAGTCCGACTCGTTTGTTGAACGGTCAGCGTACTGTCCTTCGGTTCAGAGGGTCCCGGGTTCGATTCCCAGCCGGGTCGGGGATTTTAACCTTAATTGGTTAATTCCAATGGCACGGGGGCTGGATGTATGTGTTGTCTTCATCATCATTTCATCCTCATCACAACGCGCAGGTCGCCTACGGGTGTCAAATAGAAGGACCTGCACCTGGCGAGTCGAACCCGTCCTGGGATATCCCGGCACTAAAAGCCATACGACATTTCATTTCATCAATTTAAAATAAATTTACGAATTTATTATAGGGCATGCCTTTTTATTTTGCTATTAACTCCATGTAAACGCGGTTTTAGTGCATAATATTGCCAAAAACATTACCTATTTATCAAAATTAACTACTCGAATTCCACGATTTCTTCAAAAACACTAAATACAAATGTATAAACACTACCAACTGCTAAATCTCTGATTTCAGAACGCTAAAAATTGCTACCTCTAAACGATACCCTTTTACATACAGTAAAGATGTGAACATCACAAAGTTGAGGATACAGCCCATTTGCCTCGCACCTTTTTGTACTTGGATCGGTGGTCTCCAAATTTGATGTGAACGGTCTGGTTGCAATTCAACTTCGTGGTGGTGTCTACATCTCTGCGCATTAATGAATTGCGTGTTGCGTTACTTCGTGAAACTGAAGAGAGACATTCGTGGACACTATTTTGCATCAAACGACTACATATGAGACTAAATACAGATGAAGTTTTGTCGACAGTTCACTAGCTTTTTCAGGAAACGGATTCACCCGTCTCATCAACCAGTAAGATACATGTTTTAACAGTTCCGGTAATTACTGTTAAGGTGCGAAATAATCTACAGTATTTTTCTGGCAGGTGACCCATTTTTTAGACTGGCCCTTATACATAAATACATACAATACATATCTCAAATACACACACACAGGCGACTGATCATAGAAGAGAAACATGGACGAGGGGCTTCTGATATAAAGTCACGTTCTCGTGGCTCGGATTTCACGTGAAACTGGAGGAGCTATGACTACGATCAGGATATCAACAATCACACAAGACTTGATTCACACAAACTTGCTTGATTCTCATTCTTAGTCTCAACTACTAATATTACACGGTTTACGTCCAACTAATATTACTTTTACTATTTTCAGAGACATCGAGGAAATCTATCGACACGAGAGCACATTTAAATACAACCGGACTGAGCCGGGATCGAACCCACCAATTTGGGTTCAGAAGACCAACGCTTACACCCTCTAAATCACTCAGCCTGGCAGACCCAATTAATTATGTATTCAAACAGCAGTACAGACAGCAAATCACACAAAGTGTCCGCCAGACTTCGCATACACAAGGACACGGCACTGTTGACATCGACATGACAAGACTTTTTTTGTTTGTTTTCTTTTTTTGCATGAAGCAGCAGCAGCAGCAGCAGCAGAACAACAATAACAACACACAGACTGTGAGCGAGCGAAATAAAATACACAAACATTATTAATATTATAATAATCATTAGGGTCTAGTGTCTGTTAGTACATTCGTTTTTTGTCGCAATTTTTGAGAGCTCATAGTTAGAGCCCTGCACAGATGCGGTGCGAAGTTAGTGTCGTGTCGGATACAAACTGTATGCCAGTGCGCACAATTTTGCTGATAATTTATAAATAATAATGTTTATTGATTTTCACTCAAGTATAGTTTTTGCTTGTAGTTAGGCGACCCTTGACGTTGGTATGGGAGAATTGTGATATATAGAGCCTTAAGATCACAAAGCCGTAAATCAAGCTTAACTGGCTTCTGCCCGCAATTAGTGGAAGAAAGGAACAAAGGTGAATACGTCGGTAGTTGTCGCAAGAGAAAATCCCTCATAAACCTGTGATTCTAGGGGTTCTTGTGCCAGGTGTCAGGCCTATTGTATTATGTTATCAGATCTATCCATTTCAATACCTTGGGTGTAATATACTGTAGGTAAATATTTGTAATATCCGCGAATAACAATTTGCGGATGTGGATGAAGGAAGTGCGGATGTTATTTTCTATATCCGCGCAGGGCTCTATACCCATAGTAGAGTGGGGATGGTAGAATACACCTACGGTATCCCCTGGCTGTCGTACGAAGCGAATAAAAGGGGCTCTCAACTTGAGAGCGTGTTTTAGCAACCACTGGGCCCTAGCTGAGTCTGGCATTGTACCACTTGTGTCAGGCTCCTCACATTTACATTTGCTACCAGACCTTCCTTGGTCAACTTTGGTTCTCTTCCGACGATATTAAGTTTGCAAAGCCTAGAGACTCAATCATTTTCATGCCCTGCCTGATTCTTCAGTTTTGCCGATACCTTCATTCTTCGAAAGTATCTTAACTCTTCCGTTGTTGATAACCGAGCGCTTTGGTCGTGTGGTTAGGGTCACGCAGCTGTGAGTTTGCAGTCGGGAGATAATGGCTTCGAACTCCACTGTCGGCGGCCCTGAAGATGGATTTTCGTTGTTTCCCCCCTTTCACGACAGGCAAATGCTGGGGTTGTACCTTAATTTAAGCCACGACTGCTTTCTTCCCACTCCTAGGCCTTTCCGATAAACGGTGTATATATTTTATTGCCACCCTCTGTATTTATGGCAAAAAAATACTGAACACACTTTTTTTGCTAATGGCTTTACGTCGCACCGACAAAGATAGGTCTTATGGCGACGATGGGATAGGAAAGGCCTAGGAGTTGGAAGGAAGCGGCCGTGGCCTTAATTAAGGTACAGCCCCAGCATTTGCCTGGTGTGAAAATGGGAAACCACGGAAAACCATCTTCAGGGCTGCCGACAGTGGGATTCGAACCCACTATCTCCCGGATGCAAGCTCACAGCCGCGCGCCTCTAACCGCATGGCCAACTCACCCGGTCTGAATACATTTTGAAACAGTATTCACTACTTCTTTCTTTGATTTTGGCCATCTAAGGGCCACGGAAATTAACCCTGTGCATTCATTCTCGACTTAAAATAGTTCTTCCTTTCATTTTGCTGTTTCCTCCTCTCTTGTGTCCAAACGTTATTATTACCTTTCCTCTTTTCCTTCTCCTGGAAACCCTTGAAATGTTATATCAACCTTCTGAAAGTTGTTCTGTCTCCTATTACATTGTATGTTATTCCAATCTTTCTTCACTCCTTGGGTCCACTGGTCGCCATTCTTGCTCTTGTACACCTGGTTAAACACTCGTTTTGTCAATCTACTGTTATCCATCCTCATTATGTGACCAAAAAATGTAATTCTTCTCTTCCTGATCGTGTCTAACAGCCTTTCATTTTCTTCATCCTTGTATAGATTTTTATTCCTCCTATGTCTAAACTCTTTCATTTTCAATGGTCCCCAAATTTTCATCAATATTTTCCTTTCTTTATTCTCTATCTCTTCTATTTCACCAGCTTTCGTAGAGAACATGCATTCTGTGGCATACAGACTTTCTGGTTTGATTACTGTGTTGTAGTGTTGGATTTTAGTTTTCCGTGAGAGATTCTTCTTATTGTAGGTAGTATTCAGTACTATAAATGAACACAAAATTAATTTCCACGCATGGGAATCCACGGACAAGAGCTACTAAATAATAGAAATGCCCACGTAGAGCCTAATCGAAGTTTCTTCCAATCGAGTGATAATCAGCAATATTGTTGTTCCATGAGGTAAATGCCAACAGACCGTCCAGGCACGTTTTACGACAACGTAAACTTGTGACGTTGGAGCGAAGTCCTAATTAATTCCGCTGTGAAGGTCGACAAAAGAGGAGCAAAGCAGTGGAGGAGGAGTTAGCAAACAGGTCTTGTTTGAGGTCAGCACACGCACGAAATGTCCGCGAAAACAACGGCTAACGAACCAGCTTACCAGCTTGCCAGCAATTTACGAGCTGGGCAATGAACTTGCGTATGTCACGTTACAGTGCCCCCACTCCTTTTAGCCCTGAGATTTAGGAGCCTCCGCTCTGTAAACTGTGAATGACCTGATTGCTGTGAAAAAATACAATGCTCTCAGATTAGGATGGTCGTACGGTATTGTTTTAAGAGCTGGGACGCCTCGTCTATCACGCACTCATTTCTTACAATGCTATGTTGGCGTACGGAATGGGTTCTGTTACCTAACGCCTCATTTGTGCGGTTTAAAACCCGTCTAATAATCTGTATTACAGCCCCGCATGAAGCACTAAGGCCCAGTTTATTCAATCCCAGTTAAAAGAACACTAACACACTGCTTGCTAATATAGGTTAAAAATTTAGCAGCATGTTAAGAATCTTGCTCCTAACCAAACATTTCCTGGCAATCGTTAGCTAACACGGTGTTAAATCTCACAAGAGTCACGATCAGTGAGAATCTAGAAGGCAGTGGCAGAACCATGCAGTTTTTGAGCGCTTTTTTTTAAATACAACTGTAAACCAAGACGCGTGAAGTCAACATTTATTAGAATTTTCTGACTTGACCGTAAATTTCTGTTGATCAATCAATCAATCAATCAATCAATCAATCAATCAATCAATCAATCAATCAATCAATCAATCAATACTGATCTGCATATATGGCAGTCGCCCAGATGGCAGATTCCCTATCTGTTGTTTTCCTAGCCTTTTCTTAAATGATTTCAAAGAAATTGGAAATTTATTGAATATCTCCCTTGGTAAGTTATTCCAATCCCTAACTCACCTTCCTATAAATTAATATTTGCCCCAATTTGTCCTCCTTAATTCCAACTTTATCTTCATATTGTGATCTTTCCTACTTTTAAAGACGCCACTCAAATTTATTCGTCTACTAATGCCATTCCACGCCATCTCTCCGCTGACAGCTCGGAACATACCACCTAGGCGAGCAGCTCGTCTTCTTTCTCCCAATTCTTCCCAGCCCAAACTTTGCAACATTTTTGTAACGCTACTCTTTTGTTGGAAATCAAATCGAGCTGCTTTTCTTTGGATTTTTTCCAGATCTTGAATCAGGTAATCCTGGTGAGGGTCCCATACACTGGAACCATACTCCAGTTGGGGTCTTACCAGAGATTTATATGCCCCCTCCTTTACATCCTTACTACAACCCCTAAACACCCGCATAACCATGTGCAGAGATCTGTACTCTTTATTTACAATCCCATTTATGTGATTACCCCAATGAAGATCTTTCCTTATATTAACACCTAGATACTTACAATGATCCCCAAAAGGAACTTTCACCCCATCAACGCAGTAATTAAAACTGAGAGGACTTTTCCTATTTGTGGAACTCACAACCTGACTTTTAACCCCGTTTATCAACATACCATTGCCTGCTGTCCATCTCATAACATTATCGAGGTCACGTTGCAGTTGCTCACAATTTTGTAACTTATTTATTACTCTATACAAAATATCATCATCCGCAAAAAGCCTTACCTCTGATTCCACTTCTTTACTCATATCATGCATATATATATAAGAAAATATAAAGGTCCAATAATACTGCCTTGAGGAATTTCCCTCTTAATTTTTACAGGGTCAGATAAAGCTTCGCCTACTCTAATTCTCTGAGATCTATTTTCTAGAAATATAGCAACCCATTCAGTCACTCTTTTGTCTAGTCCAATTGCACTCATTTTTGACAGTAGTCTCCCATGATCCACCCTGTCAAATGCTTTAGACAGGTCTATCGCGATACAGTCCATTTGACCTGCTGAATCCAGGATATCTGCTATGTCTTGCTGGAATCCTACAAGTTGAGCTTCAGTGGAATAACCTTTCCTACAACCGAACTGCCTTCTATCGAACCAGTTATTAATTTCGCAAACATGTCTAATATATTCAGAAAGAATGACTTCCCAAAGATTATATACAATGCATGTCAGACTTACTGGCTTGTAATTTTCAGCTTTATGTCTATCACCCTTTTTCCTTTATACACAGGGGCTACTATAGCAACTCTCCATTCATTTGGTATAGCTCCTTCGACCAAACAATAATCAAACATCAAAATAAAGGCAGAAATATATAACATTAAATTGGGTGAGAAAGAGTGTTTATTTCCTTAATTCTTCTCTGAGGAACAGACTTGACTGATCGTTTACTTGGGTAAGGGAACCTCAATTATTGATACTTATGCGAGGTTAGTTTGTTGATGGTTTATATGTCTCCTGATTCAATATGTAACTAGTCAAGTTGGCAGCAGTGACGAGCGATAAAAAAGACATTAGGGCAGCGATATTTGCCTTTTAGTGTACAGCCAACCGTACGTACCGAGCACTATAGACCCTGTAACTAGAGCCCTGCGCGAAGTTACTGTCTTGGCGGATATAAATTGTAATGGCAATGTGGATAATTTTGCTGTTAATTCCTGAATAATGAAGTTTATTGATTTTCACTCAGGCATAGGCTACTCCTTGGCATTGGTATGAGAGAACGGTGATAAAGAGCGTTGAGACCGTAAAGCCTAAAATCAGACCTAAGCCTAACTGGCTCTTGCCCGCAATTAATGGAAGGAAGGAACAAACACCAATACGCCAGTAGTTGTTGCAAGAGAAACCCCTCATGATCCTGAGACTGTAGTGGTTCTGGTGCCAGGTATCAGGCCTATTGTATTATGTTAACAGATATATCCATGTCAATACCTTGGGTGTAATGTACTGTAGTTATTTATCCGCAGATAACCATTCGCGGATGCGGATATTTTGTATATCTGCGCAGGGCTCTACCTATAACCGACCTCTGTTTTCTCCTCGCCGCTCCACTGTTGACTGGCCCACAGTGAGGGCTGTACAATCTAATCAGTAGTACTGCTTTCCTTTTGCTTTTAGTTCTGTTGCATGTAGTCTTCTCGTAGCACAACGGTTATGTCACCAAAGTTTCAAGGTTGATTGGGGCATGAAAGGTACGACACCTTTTCTATAGTTCAGTTCGTATGGGTTTCGACTTGACATTTGAACGCTGCCTTTTGGTGGAGGCTAAGTGAATTAATAAACAGCCAATCACAGGCCAGCCGATCGCTCCGATAGAGCGCGTTAGACTCTAGTTCCGGTCACCAGTGTTGTCGATCTGTTGTTTACTGTAACCACATGCTATCAGCTGCGTGTTGTAATGTGCTCAGTTCTTTTCGCAGTCTTTGTCAGTTCACTCGGTCATACTTGACAAAGCACCAACAATGGCGGCTATAAATAACGAGTTGATTGAGAGATTGAAAGCAGCATAATATTTCGGTTAGCAATGACATGAGAAACGGGGAATCTCATGCATGTTGTGAAACAAAACAAGCCCTAGTATCCAGTTTACGAGGTGGATGGAATAGCTAGGAGGCATGGGCATAAACTTGTTCGCCTTCCACCATTTTATTAACTCCTGCATTTCAAGTCTGTCAACTCACCACTGAAGAGATCAGCATGGAAGTGACGTTATTTATAAACAGTTTCTTTATTTTATACCCTTACCCTAAATATGTTAAGTGTTACTGTTAGTGTTATGCGAGTTATGCATGTTGCTACAAAGAATAATTGATTCTGGACTTATTTTCGGGTGTATACATTTCCGATCGTGTTGTGTGTTGTGAATCAATCAACTGTTTGTACTCGTAACAATTTGGCACCATTGTCAGTCTTCCGGTTAACTGTCAAGTCGAAACTCATAGAAACGGAACTATAGCCTTAAATTTCTGTGTCAATAAAATCAACAATCTTAAATCATTACAGAATCCTTAATTATTTTGCCTATGAAAATTACCGTTAATTGTGTGAGTATGGATTATGGGTGAGCCTTCATCTACCACCATTCTTTGCACAGGAAAAAGGCAAAGAGAAAAACATACTTAAGGATGATAGTTTTCTCGAAGATGTCTAATTTAGCCGCGTCTAATATTAAACGAGACATTGATATTTTAATATGGAAAAGACGTGTTTATATTTCGCTGTAAATAACTAGCAAATAAAGAGGGAGTACATTACTATCATCTTTACAGAGGACTCTAAATATCTCGCCGATAAAATTATGAAACTCTGAGATAAGATATTCGATCACATTATCACCACCCATGAACTGTGAGCTATGAGCTATGAGCTATGATCATGGTATATTTGTATTTCCAAAGAAGCGAGTGTATTACTCGTAAGTCTACGGCAGTCAGTAGAAGTGTTGCTGCTGCTGCAGTGGTGGTGGTGATTATTGTCTTGAGGGGAAAACAACTAGATGACCATCTCTTCACACCTCTCATCAGAAGAGAAAGTGGAAGGAGTTCGATCATTCGAAGAATACAAGTGTTCAGAAGGACAGGCCATGGCAGGGGTGAAAATGAAAGAATCCCACGTTCTTAAAAACTACAAAGTAATATCGTCGGAGTCGCAAAATAAAAACTGGCAAAGGAAAGTCAGATATGAAGGATGGAAATGATAATGGTTTTACGTCCCACTAACAACTTTTACGGTTTTCGGAGATGCCGAGGTGCCGGAATCTTGTCTCGCATGAGTTCTTTTACGTGCCAGTAAATCTACCGACACCAGGCTGACGTATTTGAGCGCCTTCAAATACCACCGGACTGAGTCATGATCGAACCTGCCAAGTTGCTGTCAAAAGGCCAGCGCTTCAACCGTCTGAGCCACTCAGCGCGGCCCCCCGGAGAGGCCTGATGCAGGTCCTTCGAGTTGACGCATATAGGCGACCTGCGCGTCTGTGAGTGTGGGGTCCTACCTACCACGAAATTTAATGATGAAGACGGCACACACATCCAGTCCCCGAGCCATCGGAATTTACCAATGAAGGTTAAAATCCCCAACCCGGCCGGGAATCGAACTCGGGACCTCTTGGACCAAAGGCCAGCGCGCTAACCATTAAATCGGACTTCATATGGAGTGAGGGCATATGACGCTGTTGATGGTGATACGTCCGTCGGATGGAGACTTTAAACCTTGAGCAGATAGACCCCTTGGTGCTATTCGACGGGAGTAGGATATGAGCAGACACCGGGTTTTACCCTTCCCTACTATCATATATCATTTCATTCATTCACTCTAACTCCTCTGAGGAGACTGGCGTCAGGAAGAGCTACGAAGATTCTTCCCCCTTCCTCCCCGACCCCGTAGAGAAACGACAAAAGGGTTGGACACACAAAATACTGTAGGATTGTATTAATAATAGGGGATATTGAAAACTACCGACTGAGTTGATTATCTCGGCATATCGTGGGTTCGAAACCAATCATCGGCAGCCTTGAAAGTGGTTTTCTATACAATTTTTCTAAGGAAAAATGCCAGTGAGTTATCGCGACGTTAAAACTGCTAGCAAAAGATTTGGTTTGTTTTAATTACAGGTCAAGTGGGGGCTGTCTAACTGAAATGGTAAATGGTAGAAGTTTCTACTTCTATAGTCGTAATACTGAAAGATGCGTTCTGACAGTACTTAGAGGGAGGTCCGTTTACTGCCTGCCTGGATGAGAAGGGAACAGCGGATATACCATGGAAACGTGGGCGGACCCACTCCGGTTGCCATGGAGATAAGCCTGCTGGCCGGCTCGTGTTACAGAATTGCCAAACCTCTCACTTCTGAGTTGCGTGCAACAGAACACAGCGGTCTGAACGAACAAGTGTGCCGGAAGCGAAGGGAAGGAGAAAGGAAGGCAGGATTGTGGCAACGCCGTGCAACGCTCCTCCCTCCAGCCCTATCTGTCAAAATGCTTCTTTTACTCGTAATATTATGGGTATAGAGGGGCACATGGCGTTCACTCATGGAGGTAAAAGGCGGCCGGCCGGAGAGCAAACCACTCTACCCCACTTGCAAGGGAGCTGTCTGGGTTGGATCGACCGATTGTAATGAAAATTGGTAGGATGATCAATTAAGACATCATAACCTTAATGGTAGCAGTCATCCTGTCGTAAAATAATATTTACGTATCCTTAAAAATACTGTTGTTTTAAACGGAATGTGCTGTATCGAAGGTACCTACTGCAATGAAACCTGGCAGGAAGATCAATTAAGACATCAAAACATATCGCTGCACGCGTGCGTTGTTACAAAGACAACATGACAAAATGAGTAATTCTGAACGGGAATATGGCAGTTTCCTCGTTTAAAGCTAATAAAAGACCATATTAATAACAAACAGACCTCATACTACGTAATCTATTAGTTTTCATTATGAACGAGACAGAAGCATTAAGAACCTAATATGTTGATATATTCATACACTTTACGTGATAGTAAAATACTATCTGCGTCTCACGAGAAGTAGCGGCATCTTGCAGGCACGGCACGAATAACTGATACTACACTAAGCTACAAAGCTGAGAAGACTTGGGAGAAAGGAGACGAGCTGCTCGATTAAGTGGTATGTTCCGAGCTGTTAGTGGAGAGATGGCGTGGGAGGACATCAGTAGACGAATAAGTCTGAGTGGTGTCTTAAAGTAGGAAAGATCACACTATGAAGATAAAAGGTGGAATTCAAGAGGACAAATTGGAGCAAATATTCGTTTAAAGGAAGGGGAGTTAGGGATTGGAATAATTTACCAAGGGAGATGTTGAATAATTTTCCAATTTCTTTGCGATCATTTAAGAAAAGGCTAGCAAAACAACAGATAGGGAATCTGCCACCTGGGCGACTGCCCAAAATGCAGATCAGTAGTGATTGATTGAATGACTGAACATTAGTCGTGATCAACAGTGCGACCTCCCTGAAAGAAATGCGTGTTCCTTTAAACTGTTCATTATGCAGTACTTACAGTAAATATGTAATTGCACTACCCGTTTGAAACTTCACAGCAGCACCTTAGTTCGCAAGAATCACCGCGGACGGAACCGATGTTTATTGTCAGGGATTGAGACTTATGACTGGCGCATGCGCAGCGGCCATGCTTACCCTCCTCACCCCTTTGCCGGCATGCACGCGACTTCTCGTCAGGCGACCATAGTAGGTTTGTAAAGCGTAAAATTCTGTTTGTCAAATCAATCACCAATGATCTGTATTTAGGGCTGTCGCAGCACAGGTGGCAGATTCCTAATCAATGTTTACCTATTGATCATTCCATGTTAAGAAAACAGTATTGTTCTTATGACAACAGGGTTGCCATATCGAGCAGCTCTGCTCAACACCATCACTGGTATACGGCGGCACATAAATTTGTGAAATTCAGTATTTAAGTTCAAGACAAAAAGCGAAAGAAACTAAGCTACACATTATTCTTATGAACTAAAGAGGTCGGGGGGTTTACAGGGGCTATTTTTGGTTTGTACAGAATCAGAGGTAAACTATGCAAACAAAAAACCTCAGCACTGAAGTGTAAGGCAAACTGGGGGAGAAAATAGACAAATAATTTTTATTGGCTCTAGCGGTGAGGGATGGATTTAATTGCATTTAATAAATTTCTCCAGGCATTAAAGGCTAAAAAAAACCGACGCAACAAATACATACTATAGATGACTCTAAAAAGATCATAGTATTGATGTTCAAGAAAGAAATCACACACGTAGGCATAACTCTTACTCAACATAAGAAAATTACGCACTGATTTAAAGCCCACACATGCAACAAATAAATACTATAGATGACTTCACTACAGAAGTGAGCTGCCGGCAGTGCACGGAGTGAGGGACTACGCGATGTTTGTACCAGAGCAACACAGAAGAAGGAAAATGAAGGGAGGCAACGAAGTGATGGCTGTTCCCGCCATTGTGCTTCCTCCCTACGAATGTATTTAAAAAAAAGAAAATGTTATGTAGTTATTTAAAGAACTCACGGGCAAACATGCTGCATCCTTTTTATCTATCTTTCATAATACATTACAAAGTACAGTATAATATCCATTTATAACGAGGAATTATGGGTGTCTCAGAGGGGGTGTGTTCACTCCTTGTAGTCCATAAGATCAATACTGTGTTCTTAACGTGGAATGAGCTATAGCCTTTTCTTGAACATTTTCATTGAACTTGCAAAATTATCGAACACTTCCCTTGAAAACGTATTCCAATTTCTGACTCCTCGTCCCAATTTGTCCTCTTGCATTCCAACTTTATCTCCATATTCGTCTACTAATGTCATTCACGCCATCTCGTCCCCCTACTTGCAAATCTTCCCAGCCCGACGTTGCCAACATTTCCGAAATCACCCAGAACAAATCGTGCTGCTTTCCTTTGGATCTTTTCCAGTTTTCATATCAAGTAGCCCTGGTGAGGGTACCATACACTGGAACCATACTCTAATTGGGGTCTTATCAGAGGCTTATACACCTTCTCCTTTACGTCCTTACTACAAACCCTAAATAACTTCATAACCATATGAAGAGTCAATCTCCGTAGGGTAACGGTTAATGTTGTTAGTTGTCGTCCTCGGGGGCCTGGGTTCGATTCCCGGTAATGCCAGAAATCTAAGATTGGCAGGAGGGCTGGTATGTGGTTAAAATGGTTCATGAAGTTCACCTCCATTGGGGGGGAGTTGCCTGAAAAGAGCTGCACCACCTCGGGTTGAGGACACGAGTTTACTTTTTATTTACCATCCAAAGAGATCTGTATTGGCGCCGTTCCCGCGTCCAGGTCGAGTCACAAAGAAATCCTGTTACCTTTCTTAACAATCTCGTCAATATGATTACCCCAATGAAGATCATTCCTTGAACTTACAGTAATCCCCATGAGGTACCATCACCCCATCAACGCAGTAATTAAAAGTGAGAGAACTTTTCTTCTTGATGAAACTTACAACCTCACTTTCCACCCCAGTTACCATCATACCATTGTCCGCTGTCTGGTATATCATTTTCGGTATAAAGTGTTCAACTTTAACCTTGAAACACCACTCTTCTAAAACCTTGTGCAGAAAGAGAAACTCCACAATGGATAGCTGCCCTAGAACAAGGGGTGCAGTACAGTAACACCATCAAATAGATAGTAATTTTCACACTATTTATCTTATGATAAAATGAGCTTATATATTGTTGAATTTTGAAATTCCCCTGTTACACAGCTATCCCGATCAGGAAAACTTTATTTTTCTTTACATATACCGTATAGGCTATGAATTACGTAAAACATCTACACAAATATCTTTTAGAAACGAAACAGGAATACAAAAACGAAGAAAGAAATCAACTGAAAATTTTGTGACAGATCCTCGCGCAGCAAAGAGTAACCCAATCACCTCCCAAGCAACTGGCGGATGTGAGATACTTTTCTTCTGAGTTTTTAAAACAGGGTCCGTAGTCTCTCTTCTTTTCAGAATCAACTTCTTTGGCCTGTGAACTGTTACTGTCAAACCTTATTGCTGGATCAATAACAACACCGATGTTTTTCTCTTCCCATCAATCGCGACAATGTCTGCACGTTTACTGGATCCATCGCTAGAGATACGGTGCACTTCTTCAGACTTCAATCTGCCAATGGGATCTGACAAACTCTTATAGTATTAAGTGATTAATATCAAACGTACATTCTACACTTTCGCCAACTCAATAACTCGACATTTACGAGTGATTATACTCTATAGGGACCGTGCGTATAGCGAGTGCTGCCATCTGGTGGCTTTATCTGAAGTAACTGGTAGGAGCGGTAGGAGCATTTTTCACCATCGAGTTATTGAATAGTGTTTTTTATTTTTACTAGCTGTAAGTCTTTGACTGTTCACATTGCTTACTGAGGTAGCCTACATTTTGATTAGGTTCTTTCAGCATAATTCTCTAAGCATGAACGATACTCCTTGTACCGCACCAGTAAACTGAGTAAATGTCACGTGAACTGTTCCGTGTACGGTTGTAATTAAACCTACTAAAACAGCCCACCAGGAACGAATTTTTTTTCCTTTTCCAGCCGCAGCTGCCCATAAATCCGAAGGGAAGTATGGATAACATATTTAAAACGTTCAACACTTGATGGAAAACTGTGGGTTCCTGCCAGTAATTCCAGAATCTGCATCCGACACTTTACTGATGGAACACCTACCAGAGACCCTGACAGCCCTGGATATAAACCTACTTTACATATGTTACCAGGAAGAACTAACGAGGACGAAATACAGAGGAATCTGACAGATACAAGAGGAGGAAAGGGAGACAAAGTGAAATGCAAGAAAACATGAATTCTGTTCCTGAATCACAATCTCCCCTAACTGTTTGTAGCATAGGTATTCAGACTGATAATTTACCATTTTCATATGGCCAGGGTCCAGTGATAATTCAAAATGTGATTCAGAAACTCTGACGATTTTACACACGAAAGTGTTAGACAAACAAAACAGGTACGGAAGCGCTGCGACGTAGCAGAAAAAATAGTTGTAAGGTACTAAAGTATGTATTCATATTACTCTCTTCGAGTAAAATATTTCGTACTTTTTCTTAATTTACCGCAGATTTTACACTTTATTTGAGTAAAAACAATTATTATCTTCCATTTGGGACAAATAATACCGTGACATTTCGTGAATCGGATTCGTTCACGTAAGCAAAGGATCTAAATTATGATTTTTTAAATTCTTATCTTGATGTTAATATTATATGGGGTTCGACAAACATTTGTCTCTCTCAAACGTAAACCAGATACTTCTTTTGAAAGTTTTTCTTCCACCTGATATATGTGATGGCTATCATTAAGCTCTCTTCCTTTCCTCAAAGTAGAATTCCTAAAATACTGAGAACTCCACATAATTTTCTGAAAACCCACAAGAATAACAGCATTCGACATAGCTGATTAATTCAAATTATACGTATTCACAACACATTTCAATAAGTAAACAACGACAGCTGATGTTATTCTGGTGTTTCTCCTACCGATGAATAATCGTCTCTTCCGCTAGGGGCGCTGCGGTCGAAAATTTGTTGTTACGCACGGTCCCTATTGGGGGTTCCAACGTTACCTCTAATGTTTGTACTCGACGCACGACAGGGCTCTGTTACAAAACAAAGAGGTTTGCCACACTGCGAACACATCAGCGCACTGCTGGGTTCAGTATCTTAGTGACATTCCCAATCACTACCGTACCTATATCCCTTTCACTGTCACCATCTTCTAATATCTGTCTTATTTTCTTTCCCTCCTAACAGTCTTACTCCGGAACTAGCCAATTTAAACATCACACAAGTATACTGTACTAATCATAAACCATATACGCATAAGTAGGGTTACCATACGTCATTTTTTCCCGGACTCGCCTTCTTTTTGAGGCAAGAAAATGTATCCGGGCGGATTTCGTAAACATCTACGAAATGTCCTCTTTTTCTAGGCTCCGAGAAAAAAAAATGCGAGTTTTGAACAAAAGAAATCAGCCGTCGCTGTAATTAATCGCAAATAAATGTAACTGTAAGAAGTTACTTTTGATAAAATCGATCTTTGATTTGGTCAATTTCTTTTCGTTGACTATCCTATATTCAAGCGGTGTGCTCTGTCTTCCGCATTTATTTTTTGGTGTTGCTTCTGCTAGCCTTAGAGGTTGAGGTTCCCTGAAAATGGTTTTCCGTGGTTTCCCATTATCACACCAGGCAAATGCTGGGGCTGTACCTTAATTAAGGCCACGGCCGCTTCCTTCCCACTCCTAGCCCTTCCTTGCCCCATCGTCGTCATAAGACCTATCTGTGTCGGTGCGACGTAAAGCAAAAAAAAAAAAAAGGTTGAGGTTAAAGTTGCGTTATTTATTTGAAATACGGGTGTGTCTTTTGTACCAAATTAAGTTAAGAAAATAAATGCAAAATGCCGAAGAGTCAGTGTTTAATAATGTGCTTATGGGGAAATACAAATAATTCACGGAACGTGGTTTTTCTCTTGTAAACACGTAGTAGGCAAAAGACAGGAGTAGATTTAAAATATAAAACATAAAAGGTGTAGTGTGTGTCCAGCACAATTTCAAAAACTTTATTTATTTGCTATTGGCTTTACGTCGCACCGACACAGATATGTCTTATGGCGACGATGGGACAGGAAAGGGCTAGGACTGGGAAGGAAGCGGCCGTGGCCTTAATTAAGGTACAGCCCCAGCATTTGCCTGGTGTGAAAATGGGAAACCACGGAAAACCATCTTCAGGATTTCAAAAAAACTAGAACTACTGGTACCTGAGATGTTGTGAATATTTGTTAGGACACAAAATAACTGTTAAAAAGTTAAGTATTCGTGGCATAAAAGTGAAAAAAAGACAATAATGAGATAACTGCATATTTAGTGTTAAAATAACCACGGAAAGTCAATGCTTTAGTTTAGGGTAGTTTTACATGGCTTATTTTTAAGTTGTAACCCGTATTATTTTATCAATAATGTACGTCCTCTTTTCTATGCACTGTTTTCTTTTTTATGTTGGACTTACAGTAACCCTACGCTACGTATTCGATGTCTGCACATTAGCAACGGTCAAATACAGCAGGAGAGGAAATTAGTGACGCACGAGGAAAAACAGTGAATAACACGCTGGGATTACTGGAACCCTGACCTGTATTTGTATGTGTCGTCAGAATGTTCCTTGCATCTGACAGATTTGAAGGTCACATTGCCGCGCACAGAGAGGTACTATAACTCAATTTACTTGGATGAACCTAAATTCCACTGGTACAAAATAAGAAAGGTATACAATGATATATTTCTGGGTGTCAGAGGTAACTATCGTAAATACAAAAACGACGATTGTGAGGTTTCCATCGTATGTGCAAGAAGAACCCAGCGATAACGACGATTGTGAGGTTTCCATCGTATGTGCAAGAAGAACCTAGCGATAAACACTGGTAAGTGATAACACAACAGTTCAACCTTACGCCGTCCGCCGCACTCATTGTATTGACTGTTAATAGTCAACCATGGCCAGAACTGCCTCACAGGTAGCAGTTCTCTTCTAAAGTTAATGAAATGTCACGTACAACAGTTTACTTCTGAAGTCCGGATTTTACGTCGGATTTCTCAGACCCCCACTGTGGTGCTCCAAGGTTGAAATGGAACTATGAGTAAGTCTGCATTTCAACAGTTTGTACACAAAAGCATTCTACGTCACCAGCTAAATGTTATTCTCCGAACAGCCCAGCTGCACTTCAATCTGCATTTAGGGCTGTCACCCAGGTGACAGATCCCTAGTCTTTTCTTAAACAGAATTAACACGAATATTTGTCGCCTTGAATTCCAATTTCATCTTTATATTGTGATCTTTCTCACAAGCTTATTCGTCTACTAATGTAGACTGACAGCTCGGAACATACCACTTAGTCGAGCAGATCGTCTCCTTTCTCCCAGTCTTCCCAGATCAGAACTTGCAAGATTTTCGTAACACTACTCTAACAGTGGTCCTCAGAAGATACTTTTGCCCAATCAACCCAGCAATTAAAAGTGAGAAGACTCCACCTCTTTGTGAAACTCAAAACCTAACTTTTCACCCTGTTTACCACCATCATAGCACCGTCCATCTCACAACATTGTCGAGGTCTCACAGTCACTCACACAATCGTGTAAGTTATTTACTTCTCTATACAGTATGACAACATCCGAAAAAAGCATATCTGATTCCAGTTCTTTAATTAGGAATTCCCCTCTTAATAATTACAGGATCAGATAATGCTGCACCTACACTAATTCCTGAGTTCTATTTTCAATGAATATAGGCAGCCATTCAGGTATCCTTTAGTATAGTCCAATTCCAATCAATTTTGTCAGTAGTCTGTCATGATCTACCCTATCAAAAGCCTTTGATAGGTCATTAGCAATACAGCCCATTTGACTTCCTGAATCTAAAATAACCGGGCGAGTTGATCGCGAGTGGTGCGCAGCTGTAAGCTCGCATCCGGGAGATAGTGGGTTCGAAGCCCACTGTCGGCAGTCCTGAAGATAGCTTTCCGTGGTTTCCCATTTTCACACCAGGAAAATGCTGGAGCTGTAACGTAATCAAGGCCGCTTCCTTCCCACTCGTAGCCCTTTCCTATCCCATCATCGCCATAAGACCTATCTGCATCGGTGCGACGTAAAACAAATTGTAAAAAAAAATCTAAAATATCTGCTATATCTTGCTGGAATCCTACAAGTTGAGTTTTACTGGAATGAATTTTCCTAAACCCGAACTGCCCTCCATACAGTTAGTAATTTCACAAACATATCTAATATAATAGGAAAGACCGTTTTCCTACAACCTACATGCAACACATGTCAAGCTGACTGGCTTGGAATTATCGGTTTTTTGGAACTATAGGCGTGGTTCGGCAAGTAATTATTACATTACGGCAAAAATACCACCATTACCTTAGGATATGTTTGTTAATTGATCATTTATTGAAGTCGGTCTGGTCTAATCCAAACAATTCCGTTGTTAACGCCGAGGTACGGATAGTAGAAGCCTTTATCTTCCACCTCTACAAGGGCGTTCATTGTCTATAAGCAGATAGCTTTGGCTTTTACTTGTAAACTAAGTAACAAACTACAGCACCAGTGATAAGGAAATGGGTCACCAGCTAAATTTTATTATCCGAGCCACCCGGCTACACTTCAGCCAGTAACTATAATACTACCGTTCATATTACGACAAAATTATCACCATTGCCTTTAGGATAGGTATGTTAATTGATCATTTATTGAAGTCGGTCTTGTCTATTGCAAACAGTTCCGTTGTTAGTACCGTGGTACGGATAGCACAAGCCTTATCTTCCACTTTTCAATTTGCCTGTAAGCAGATTATTTTGCTATTTTCTTTAGGTCTTATGGCGAAGATGGGGCAGGAAAGGCTTAGGAATGTGAAGGAAGCGGCCGCGGCCTTTTAATTAAGGTACAGCCCCAGCATTTGCCTGGTGTGAAAATGGGAAACCACGGAAAACCATCTTCAGGACTGCCCACAGTGGGGTTCGAACCCACTACCTCCGGGATGCGAGCTCACGACTGAGCGCTCCTAACCGCACGGCCAACTCGCCCGGTGCTTTTACTTGTTAACTAACAACCAAACTACAACACCAGTCAATCTGTTTTACAAACTCTTAAATAGTAAAAGACGTTAAACCTGGAATCGTACACCGGGCGACTGAGCACCCCACAAAATAAACATGCATTTTATACGTTCAGACTTACGATTTATTTTTAAATGTAATTCAATCAGTGAAACGGATTATTTTCAATATGTGAATATATGTATTTGCAAATTAGAACAGCACTATAATTGCTGGTAATGAAATCAAATGTAAAGGTCAGATTTTTTTTAAAAAATCACCTTTTGAATTTTGGTGCTACTGTGAGGTTCACTTTGCAAAATTTGAGCGCAACTCCAGCATATGGTTTTTACATATGAATATCTTTCGTTCACTGCATATAATAGTGATTTTAGACTCTTTGGACAGTCGTTACATATTCCAGACCTGAGACAGACTGGTGTTGTCTGACTGGGTATCGTAAATATATACCTTTTACGCAATAGAAAGAAGGATTCCTCTGAGTGCTGATGGGATTTGCAGTCCTCATCATGCCCAGGATCTCATTAATTATTCTGCCAATGTGAAAATAAGTTCATCTGAAGCATGAAGGGAAAATATAATTTCTGTCACATCATCTTTCTCAACAACCTTTATTTCTATCATCGTCTAGAGCATCGACGAAATATCAGGCTGAGACCTATAGGATTCTGGTAAAATCTGTACTCCGCTTCCAAGGCAATCTATTTCACACATTCTTATCACAAAGTACAAAGGTACATGTTAAAAAAGTATGAACAACCAAACTGACTACAAATAAATGTTCATTAACCATACACCGGGGAACTGTATGTCCCAAATATGTGTTCTAATATACAAGCAGTCGCAATTCGTTAGAATTAGTGCACGAGCTGACCAGAGTACGAAGGTCAAAGAAAAGTCACGGAGGTAGGAGACTTTAGGCAGAGCCCTAAGCGGATGTACAAAATATTATCCGCATCCGCACTTCCTTCATCCGCGATTTGTTATCCGCGGATACTTTAAATATTTAACTACAACCGGGCGAGTTGGTCGTGCGGTTAGGAGCGCAGAGCTGTGAGATCGCATCCGGGAGATAGTGGGTTCGAACCCCACTGTCGGCAGCCCTGCAGATGGTTTTCCGTTGTTTCCCATTTTCACACCAGGCAAATGCTGGGGCCACGGCCGCTTCCTTCTCATTCCTAGGCCTTTCCTGTCCCATCGTCGCCATAAAACCTAACTGTGTCGGTGCGACGTAAAGCAAATATCATATAGAAAAAATATTTAACTACAGTATATTACACCCAAGGTACTGAAACGGTTAGATCTGTTAACATAAAACAATAGGCCTGACACCTAGCACCAGAACCCCTGCAGTCACAGGTTTATGAGGGATTTTCTCTTGCGACAACTACCGACGTATTGACCTTTGTTCCTTTCTCCCATTAATTGCGGCCAGGAGCCAGTTAGCCTTAGGTCATATTTACGGCTTTATGGTCTCAAGGGTCTTTATATATCACCATTCTCCCATATCAATATCAAGGGTCGTCTAACCACAAGCAAAAATTAAGAGTATACCTGAGTGAAAATCAATCAACTTCATTATTTAGAAATTAGCAGCAAAATTATCCACATTGTCATACAGTTTGCACCCGCCAGGACACTGAACGCGCGGGTATCCGCCTCCCGTGCAGGGCTCTGTAACTATAGGGGTTGCGAACACCAAATTACTTCGAATTAAAAATGCCCAGAGGCACTCTGTGCCCAGGTGTACGGTTCCAGGTTTAAGGAAAGTTTTAAGGTATCACATAAAGAAATGGGTCATGACATGATGTGCAAGAGCAAAGTCTCCGTTTCCGAGAATGTGTTATCTTCACAGTCATGTTGGACACAGTCACACAATACTCGGCTACTGTTATCGGTCCCGCTTATCGCGATACGAGACAACGAACAGCTCTTGCCACGGATAACTTTCTCTCCTCCAGTAGCAATCTCTAGCTAGCATCAGTAGCAATGTGGAGCGGATTATCCCAACCTCCTCAGTGTGGAGTAAAATGAACTAATACAGAAATGTTTTCATTCCGGGCTACGCCCTCTCTCAGGCGAAGAAGAAGGTGAAGGGGTTGGCGGCCGTGGCCTATAATAGGATCTGTCCCGGCATTCGCCTTAGTGCAGGAGAACGGAAAACAATTCTCAGGACATCCCCTTCATCTCGGGAATGTACGCTACTCTGCCCAGTGGTACAGTGAAATTTGGCACTGCCCATGTTTATCATAAATTTCTTCTTCCTGACAGAAGGTTGCCGACCATCAAGGAGTAATTTTTCCTTGTTTACCCATTTGCTTTACGTCGCACCGACACAGATAGGTCTTATGGCGACGATGGGATGCGACAGCGTTAGGAGTAGCAAGAAAGCGGCCGTGGGCTCAATGAATATACAGTCCCAGCATTTGCCTGGTGTGAAAATGAGAAGCCACGGAAAAACATCTGCAAGACTGCCGAAAATGGAGTTCGAACCCAATATCTCCCAAATGCAAGTTGATAGTTAGGTGACCCACACCGAACAGCCACTTGCTCGGTTGTACATTTTTCCGTCGGGTACGTAGTCTATTCCAGAATGTGTCCCTCTTCCCCGAGCTTTCTTTCCCATGTGACAAGCTCTCTGGGTTATAGAGTAGTTGTACTTCCTCTTAACACAATGATCAGTACCTACCTTACGGAACTTCAACAATACTGGTATCCGAAGAAACAATTACACAACCAATTAGATCAGGAATAATGAAACAAACAACCAGGAAATATAATAAAGTAATCCATTACTCTGCTCACAAATCCATAAATCCACGACCTTCCGGAGTTTAATTCGTTACTGATCCTGGCAATCAATTTCTAAACAAAGAAATCAAGAAGATCATTTCCACAAATGATATTTTAATCACCTCTCCATGCATGCGGAGTCATTTTGTATTACATAATAGGGTAAGATATATCAGAAATTTAGAAACAGAACTTTCACTTCTGGACAGACACATGACCCTGGGGATTCATTCAGCCGACAACAGAAACAAAACCAGATGAGATCAGCATAAAGCATGCTACTTACCCCGAGGTGGAAGCATTAATCACCTATTCCTCCCAGGGTTCTTATGGCCTATTACGGGCATGGTCTGCTTCCCGACAGAGAATCTAATCCTCGTCCTTTGCTACTTTGAAGTCTCAGTAAGGAACACTAAAATAAACGAAAGCGATAAGCTATTTATGTCTAAATATTAGACCAGTGGTTCCTAACTCGGGTTTCCGATGTCATATTGGAAAATGAAATGAAATGGCGTTTGGCTTTTAGTGCAGGTCTTTTGATTTGACTCCCGTAGGCAACCTGCACGCCGTTATGAGGATGAAATGATGATGAAGACAACACACACACACAATGATGGTTCAAATTCCCGACTCTGCCGAGAATCGAACCCGGCACGCTAACCATTTATCCATGGAGCCGGACGTCATATTGAGAGTTCCGCGAAAATTCATAAAATAATGGCAAACTACCTCAATCCTCATCTTGCCTAGTAGGCCTACGCCTCATTTGGGCTCTGCCATTGGTTTTTGCGGTTTCCCTGTAACTGCATAGATTTTGGTGGTGCTATTTGAGGATCGAACCAGCCTCTGGGCTGATGACCTAACAGACAATTTAGAAACAGTAATACTCAACAGTGAAGCCTCCGTGGCTAAGGCGGCAGCGCGCCGTCCTCTCACCGCTGGGTTCCGTGGTTCAAATCCCGGTAGCTCCAAGTGAGATTTATGCTCGACAAAGCGGAGGCGGGACAGGTTTTTCTCCGGGTACGCCGGTTTTCCCTGTCATATTTCATTCCAACAATACTCTCCAATATCATTTCCTTTCATCAATCATTCATTAATCATTGCCCCAGAGGAGTGCGACAGGCTCGCCGCTAGATGGGGGCTTCATCCACTCCATCCCTGACCCGGTCGAATGACTGGAAACAGGCTGTGGATTCCCATTTTTCAATACTCAACAGTAGGGTGCCTGCCTCTTACCTAGAGGCCCCGGGTTGGATTCTAGGCCAGGCCAGGGATTGTTACCGGTATCTGAGGGTTGGTTCGAGTTCCACATATTTACAACTGAGGATCTACCCGGCGGTGATATAGGCACCCTGTTGTAAACAAGGTTGGGTTTACAAAAAACACAACTTCTTTATTTGCTTCACATGTAAAATTACAATATTTACACTAACAAAACTGAAAGTTATCTCGAAGCAAAGTGAACTATGAATTTGGAGAAAGAGTCTGTCTTTGTACACTATATACACGTTGGAGTATTCACGTTCACTACTATTTCGGAAAGATAGTCCTTGTGACATGAAAAGTTCTTGATAGTCGAAAACTATCAGAAGCACTGACGTAAATATCTCAGAGAGTCCTTCCTTGTTGAAGTGTCTGAGTTCATTAACGTAAGTTCAATGACTGAAGAGTTCCTACCTAGCGAAACTAAGTTGATAATGGGAGCTAGTATTAGCTAGGGAATGATAGTGGCATATAATGGTAAGACTGGGCATGGACAGCGGAACAGGCAAGAGGAGCGGTGACCCGAGGTGAGACCTCTTACTGCCAGAAATTCAGTCCACCTGGCCGAAGCACATTTTCAAGAGGAGTAGCCTCCGTGCTCGACGTAGGGTGTATTCTGGAGCTGGACACCAGGGTCAGTGGGCGTCTGGACAGGCTAGGAGCTCCTTTTTATAGCACACACGACGTTCCAGGCACGCGCACTGAGGGCTGCGCGTCGAGGCTCGAAGAATAACACACTGGCACGCGTGTAGCGGACATACAACACACCCCGGTCTAGAAAGCTAAAAAAAAAAGATATTCGTCATGTCGACCACACGACACCTCGTAATCTGCAGGCCTTCGGATTGAGCAGCGGTCGTTTTGTAGGCAATGGCCCTTCGAAGCTGTTGTGCTATGGTATTTGGTTTGGTTCATACTCAACAGTTGTCTCTCTGTAATGGACAATGCACATGAATTTGGCCGATGATCAACATGTAAACATACGTTTGCATGTTGAAGTTACCTTCCACACCCAAATCTTACAATGAAATGCCAGTGCTAAACATAATGCATTTAAATAAATCTTACCTTTTTAACTGAAAGTGAATATTTAAAAGACATGTTGGGATAGTATCTATACAAGTGTCTTTATTGGAAATGCTTCCGTACTGATATACAAATGCTGCTTCTATTCATAACAGTTTTTGTAAGTTGTAAAATGAAAGTACCGGGCTGAGTGGCTCAGACGGACGAGGCGCTGGACTTCTGATCCCAACTTGGCAGGTTCGATTCTTGCTCAGTCCGGTGGAATTTGAAGGTGCTCAAATACGTCAGCCTCGTGTCGGCAGATTTACTGGCACTTAAAGGAACTCCTTCAGGACAAAATTCAAGCACCTCGGCGTTTCCGAAAACCGTCAAAAGTAGTTAGTGGGACGTAAAAACAATAACAATTATCATTAAAATGAAACTGAATAAATTTTGTTCTAAAATTTTATTGAAAACTTACGAACTGCAAAGTGGTTCTGTTGCTTTAACCTACAACACTATTTTATATTTTGTCCTAGGTGACCTCCCTTGGTTAACTCTTGTTCTTTTCCGACCCCGACGGTATTAGAGTACTCGATGCCTAGGGATTCTTTCATCTTCACGCCTTTCGTGGCCCATGTCCTTCTTTGGCTGATACCTTCATTTTTCGAAGTGTCGGATCCCTTCCATTTTTCTCCTTGTGTTGTGTTATATAGAGGAGGGTTGCCTAGTTGTACAATAATCACCACCACCTGACAAGGAAGGCCGAGTGTCAGCGAAAGACGAAAATTCCGGCGCCCCTAAACGCACGGCCAACTCGCTCGGTACAAGAAGAAACGTACAGACCTCCTACACATTTCTCTACAATGATCTCATCCCATTTCAGATATGTTTCCAAAATATATCAGAGACCCCCTAATACGAATAGAGACCGGGGCCTGTTAGGACAGGGACATTTTCAGATCATCAGAACATTGCAGTATATTCCAAAGTCCAGCACTGTGCCGCAACTACGAAGATCAGCGTGAAATAACCGAACAGGAATAACTGACTTTGTAAAGAGAAATAACCAGTGAGTGATATTTGTGTAGCGTTGTGTTTTACTAATTGCTGTGCAACCCGATCACTTTGTTGAATTATTTTATTTCGATTTCTCCCTCAAAATACTATCACAATAGAATGAAATATTATTTATAAGGATTTCATACGTTAATAATAAAAATAATTTTCATTCAAATATCTGTTGTTTTATTTTTCATTTCTTCACAGCCATATTTCAAAAGTAACTGATTACAGGAAGCATTCAGCAAATGCAGAATACAAACGCACATAGGTCATAATTGATGTACAAAGAACTGAGCGAGTCGCAAGCACAGCTGAGAAACAAACTTCAAATGTGATTTACACGACATTCAAAGGCGTAACATACATATGAATGACACATTACATCACTTCTTATTAACAACTTCTCACTACAGAACATAATTGCACCCACTTTATATATAGGATAAAATAAGAGTTTTGTCTGTACAATGCTCAGAATTTAAAAATAATTGTATTTCTGCATCGGTCGTGTCCTCAGTAACAAGGAAATGCACTTTTTCATTTTCCGTATTTTTTTAACGTCGCACTAAAACATCGAGGTTTTCGGCGACGGAAGGATGGGAGATTGGGAATGTAGCGGCCGTGGCATTCATTAAGGTACAGCCCCAGCATTTGCCTGGTGTGAAAATAGGAAACCGCGGAAAACCATATTCAGGGCTGCCGACAGTGGGGTTCGAACCCACTATCTCCCGAATGGAAGCTCACAGCTGTGCCTCCCCCTGTGGGTGGGGGCGGTAGAATAACACCCACGGTATCCCCTGCCTGTCGTAAGAGGCGACTAAAAGGGGCCCCAGGAGCTCTGAACTTTGGAACGTGGGTTGGCGACCACGGGGTCTTTAGCTGAGTCCTGGCATTGCTTCCACTTACTTGTGCCAGGCTCCTCAATTTCATCTATCCTATCCGACCTTCCTTGGTCAACTCTTGTTCTTTTCCGACCCCGACGCAATTAGGTTTGCGAGGGCTAGGGAGTCTTTCATTTTCACGCCCTTCGTGGCCCTTGTCTTCCTTTGGCCGATATCTTCATTTTTCGAAGGGTCGGTCCCTTCCATTTTTTCTCTCTGATTAGTGTTATATAGAGGATGGTTGCCTAGTTGTACTTCCTCTTGAAACAATAATCACCACCACCACCTCACAGCTGCGCGAACCTAACCGCACGGCCACTTGCTCGGTTCCGTAATTTCTGTCTGTCTGTCTGTCTGTCTGTCTGTCTGTCTGTCTGTCTGTCTGTCTGTCTGTCTGTATACATGCATGTATGCGCATCATGAGAAAATGGCTGAAGAGAATTTAATGAAAATCGGTATGTACAGTCAGGGAATAAGTCGCTGCAATCTAGGCTATATATAATTTTATTCACACTGAATGAAATGGTAGTTTGGGGGAAGACCTTAAATGTAATTCTCAAATATTTATGTTATTAGTGGTCATATCCATAAATACTACATAACGTAGACGTAGTACATGGAAAGAAAAAATTTAAGACTCTTTTATTGATTGGGAGAGCGCGTATATCGCCGAGTGTGTTTAATTTACGAATATGTTTAATTTCTCAATTGAGAGATAAAAGAGGAGACTACCTGTTGCAAAAAAAATCTGTAACGCAGTTTTCATGAAACAGCGCTTCAAAGTAAGGCAAAATTTGTACTAAATGTGTGACGTCACTCGCATACTCTGTTATAAAATGACGTTGTGTTGACTCGCGCACTCAGCTGGAGGATTAGCTTTCGTTTGTGAATACATCGTGGTCAGTTGTACAAAATAACAAATTTAATAATGGAGATTGGCCGATTTTAATATAGATATACAAAAGAAATGAAAGGGCATTTCATTTTCTGACCTTACTTTTCCTCGTAATATTACTCCCGAACTATTAAATTATGTCTTATTTCTCATATCACAGACTCGTGCTACACCGAGTTATTACCCACATTCCAAGCGTACCACGTTCTATTGAATATAATCTATCATCCACATAATATTTGTCTTTTATTTCTAATAAGTATGGTCCGGTTTATTCAATCTCAGTTAAAAGAACACTAACGCACTGTTTGTTAACATAGTGTTAAAAATTTAGCGGCATGTTCAGATTCTTGCGTTTATCCGAACATTTCCTGGGAACTGTTAGCTAACACGGTGTTAAATCTCACCAGAGTCACGATCAGTGAGAATCTAGAAGGCAGTGGCAGAACCATGCAGTTTTTGAACGCACTCCGATGAGCTTTTATTTGAACACAGCTGTAAACCAAGGCACATGAAGTCAACATTTATTATAATTTTTGGTCTAAACCGTGAATTTTCTGTTGCTTTATACAGCAATGTGGAAAAAGCCGAGGAGAGAATGCTTGCTACTTGCTTTACGTCGCACCGACACAGATAGATCTTATGGCGACGATGGGACAGGGAGGGAAGGGCTAGGAGTGGGAAGGAAGCGGCCGTGGCCTTAATTAAGGTATAGCCCCAGCATTAGCCTGGTGTGAAAATAGGAAACCACGCAAAACCATTTTCAGGGCTGCCGACAGTGGGGTTCGAACCTACTATCTCCCGAATACTGGATACTGGCCGCACTTAAGCGACTGCAGCTATCGAGCTCGGTGGAGAGAATGCTTGGTTCAAATTTCTCTTATTTGGGAAATTATTTCCAAATACTGTATATACTTATTATAGAAAGTAAGCAAACTAATGGATCTGTGCTCAAAGATAAAAGTGACGCTTGGCAGAAAATTTGTAGTGAATTCAATGTGCATACTGACGTTAGCCAGCGTGCGGTCAAGCAACTGAAACAACTGTATGAAAATCACCTCTTCTGTTTCTAACTCTTTCTGGAAAAGGACTATCATATTCCAAATATTCAAGATACAGAAGTTCTGCACCCAATGCACCTGCCATATTTTGAGCTAACAGAGAATTTATCTGCTTGAATCTGGGCAGTTAAGATAACTGTGAGTTTAACATATTGTTAGTTTTAACCAATGTTGATTAAATACTAATTTGGTTAAGTTTACTGTTAAATTATTTTAACATGCAGTTAAACATTAACTGCAAGTCTAAAAACCCTCAACACCCTGAGGCTGTTACAGTAGGACAGGCTACCGCTAATTTTTCGTGTTGTTTTGGTGTGTCTTATCCACGTGTTGGGAAACACCCTGTATAATCACCACGAAAGCTAGTGATGTCACCGGACTAACACGCCCTACTTCTCAGAACGGTGTGTCCCAGCTGATTAGTTATTCCTGCAGTTAAAAGACGGCTACTGGAGTGTAAAGAAACAAAGTACGTCGTTTGTAACGCTTTCTAGTGCGGTATCTACGACTGCAAAGTAATATTTTACTCGTATGGAATGTTCGCTGCTAAAGAACCCGCCTGTTGTCATTCTCAATGTAAGCTCCTTTTCTACTTTGAAAAGGATTAAGACGTATCTACGAAGCTTGCGACGATGTCACTTCACGGCAAAAGAGTGTAACTTGAACTGTGATATCACTGCTAAACGATCTCATAAAGCCGAACTCTGCATCTTTTTCTCTTGTGATACGACGTTTAACGCCAGAACTTTCGGATGCTTTTTACAAAATTAAACAATACAATAACGACACCGATATTTCTGTACCTGAGAACGAAACCACCGTAAGTCACAGTTTATAAAACTTAGAGCCATACGAATGCAAGTCCACTGTCATTCTATTACATAAAATATATCAAGAACCATGATGAACATTTATTGCGTAAGTCATAAAATGGAGCAAAAATGCTCTACAACTGATGTTTTTCCCCTCTCCTGTAAAATGCCTAAAATGTGCCTTACGTTTAGCTCTCAAGGTAGACTACAGAATGTACGTGCATTTAGTTTCTCTCTTCTTTACTACAAATAATAATAATAATAATAATAATAATAATAATAATAATAATAATAATAATAATAATGGTGCTAGACAAAATTATCAAGCAGTGGGAGGAACAAGTTAAAGGAAATACAGCTGGGAAGAATATGTGAAACAAAAAAATCATAAAATGTCTAGCATTTGCAGATGCCTTAGCCATACTCAGCAATAATACACAGAAGGCAAAGGAAGCACTGGAACGCTTGCATGAAATAGCTGCCAAAACAGGTCTACAGATATCTTACGAGAAGACCCAATACATGGAACGACAGAACAACAATGTGCACACCATGCATACTGTATATGGATCCGTAAAGAGAGTAGAAAAATTTAAATATTTAGGGGAATACGTACAATTAGGAGGATCAAACAAGGCTTCTAACAGAGAGCGAACGGAAAAACTCCAGAAAGCATACAAACTCATATGGTCACATTATAATAAGAAAAGCATATCAAAACAGGCCAAACTTAAGACACTACAAAACAGTCGTATTACCAGAAGCATTGTATGCGTCAGAAACGACCACAATTGGAGCATCAGGCATCAAAGAGACAGAAAAAAATAGAACGTAAAATTCTCAGAAAAATATTTGGACCAATACACAGAGAAGGCATATGGATGAAACGACCTACGAAGAGCTGTACCAGCACACTGATAGACTCACAGACATGATCGGGAAACGCAGACTAACTTTCTATAGGCACAAACAGAGAATGGACAACAACAGACTTACAAAGAAAATATTTGATGTAGTAAACAATTCTAGCAAGAAAACAAATTGGAATCATGAAATAGAGGAAGACTTAAGGCAGGTAGGGATTAACAGGCAAATGATAGGAGACAGAAAAGAATTCAGAAACAAAATTAGGAATATAAAAATGTATAGTAAATGAGAAGAAGACAGGAACATTCTGGACAGAACAAAGGAAACAGGAACACAGCCAAAGGATGAAGAGATTTTGGAAAGAGAAGAGGAAGAAAGGAAAGAAGTGAAAATGGTGTCATCATAAGATATTCGAGTTCAAACACTGTCCATACGGGCAAAAATGATATGTATGAATAATAATAATAATAATAATAATAATAATAATAATAATAATAATAATAATGTTTGGGTCACATACCTGTCAGCTTGCATTCGGGAGATAGTGGGTTCAAACCCCACTGTCGCCAGATCGGTACATTCTCTTCCTGAGAGCTAAACCAACGTAAGTGACATTTTAGTCATTTTTTTTTTTTTTTAGGAGCGAGGGAAAATGTTAGTTGTAATGCATTGTGACTTAGGCAATAAATGTTCATCATGGTTGTTGATATATTTTGTGTAGTTTTGATCACCGAACACATCCATTAATATAAGTTAACTTAAAATAGTTCATTATTATTTTACCGCCAAGGAAATAAAATTACAGTGGACATACGTTTATATGGCTCGAAGTTTCATAAAATGCTATCATTGTTGTAGCACAAAATACTTAACATGCTAGAACACAAGCGTAGCTTCGTTACAAGCATTTACTGTGTCGTAATTGTCCGGCTTATTAACTGAATGGTCAGCATAGCCATCTTTGATTTAAAGGGTCCTCAATTCGATTACCGGTCGGGCAGGGGTATTACAGCTGCACCTGGTCAATTCCTCTGGCGCATCTGAGTACCTTTAAATACCAGTGGACTGAACCGGAACCGAATTCCCAACAGGAAGCTGTTAAACGTGTCGACGATGCTTTTAAGCAGAAGAAAAAAAAGGAAGCAGGAGGAAAAAAGTACGACCATCGGCAGTCCTGAAGATGGACTTCTGGTTTTCTTGCGGGGGAAGGGGAGGGGAGGTGGTTTAACGTGGTTTCCCATTTTCACACCCGGCAAATGTTGAGCAGGGTCACAGCCGCTACCAACCCAATCCTAGTCCTTTCCCATCCTTGGGTCGCCGAAAACCTTGGATATGTCAGCGCGACGTTAATTCACTAGCCAAAAATAAAAACGGAAAACAAGAATATTCATTTTCTGATTCGAAGTGTTCACCAACATTTCTTTTAGAAAATATCAACAAGGTTTCTGAGTCCCTAAATTCTTAATGCCTACGCCCTGGGAACAAAGGCCATACTTAAAAATTACCGTAAAACGAACGACCAAAAACACTATCATACCAAAGATAAAAGAAAATCTAAGAAGGGAGAGTTACAAGGCTGAACTTGGGAAATCTCGTCATGTAGGTCACGGTGAAACCCCAGAATGTGGGTGAGGTTAACTCAATTACCGCCTTTTGGACATACAAACACGTGAGACGCGTTTCCCACTATTGATTCAAGTAGCTAGCGAGGTGTTCATCAACCCTCTATAGTTAGACAGTTTGCGTGTGGACCATGGCGGTACCTCGCACAAGAGCTACAAAAGGAACACGGAATAAAATAACGGCGGCTTGCAAGACAAGTGCCAGCGCCTCATGTAAAAGAATGTCGAGTACTGAAGGTGCTGATACAACGCTTCTAATGCCATCAATGTTGGTTACACAATACTTAACATGGTAAAACACAAGCGTAGCTTCGTTACAAGCATTTACTTTGTCGTAATTGTCCGGCTTATTAGCTGAATGGTCAGCGTAGCAATCTTTGATTTAGAGGGTCCTCAGTTCGATTACCGGTCGGGCAGGGGTATTACAGATGCACCTGGTCAATTCCTCTGGCACAGAGACTGAGTGTGAACATAAGATTCAAGCAGTTCAATATGAGTGGTGGTTTTTTTTTGTTTTTTTAACAATTGGCTTTACGTCGCACTGACATAGATAGGTCTTATAGCGACGATGAGATAAGAAAGGGTTAGGAATGGGAAGGAAGCGGCCGAGGTCTTAATTAAGGTACTATCGGCATCCCTGAAAATGGTTTTCCGTGGTTTCCCATTTTCACACCAGGCAAATGCTGGGATGGTACCTTAATTAAGGGCACGGCCGCTTCCTTGCTTTTCCTGTCCCATCGTCGCCATAAGACCTATCTGTGTCGGTGCGACGTGAAACATCTAACAAAAAAAGAATTAAGATACTGCGGGTCCGAACCCGGCAGACTGAAGGACGGAAAAAAGTCCATTCGACACCCCACGTCGTACGATGTCGGCAAGTAAAAGATAGCTGGTGACACATTTGACGTTCACTCGACAAAAATTATTAAACACTCAGCCATAGATGCCCAAGAAGGATTCGGTTTATTCTGCCCTCTAGTAGGTCTAGAGTAAAACGGAACATCGAAATAGACGAGCAGACAGCTAGATGCAGTCAATTTAAGATGTCTGCACAGGGTAGCTGAGACCATACGATTATTATTATTATTATTATTATTATTATTATTATTATTATTATTATTATTATTAAGAGGATGGTAGCCAGCTGTATTTCTACTTAAAGCAATACCATCACGTCTTTATGAACACACAGCTGGCCACTCTAACCACCACATAAACACGTAATGGTGGTTGTATCCCTCCAAGTAGAATTACCGGAAAGGATGGCATCTGGCCGAAAAACTGGATCAAATTCACCAAATCAGACTGGTTTATTTTGGCTATGATGGGATAGGAAATGGTTATGCTTGGAAAGAAAGCAACCGCGGCCGTGCATTTTGTGGTGTGAAAATGGGAAACCAAGGAAAACCATCTTAAGAGCTGTCGACAGTGGGTTCGAACCCACCATTCCTGCATACAAGATAACAGCTACTGTTCGCTGCAGTAGAGGGGCCATACTATCTCCCGCAGGGAAAGAGGGACAGTTCACCTGCTTGCGTCAGCTCGAGGCTACAGTCACACTTGCGTGATTTCACGCTACGTTACTGCGTAAAATCTCGCGTCAAAATATACAGCACTAACTTGGACGCGACCGGCCACACACAGCGTGATTTCCCGCCGCGGGATAAGAGACAAGGCGCGTCCTCAAGGTCTTCCGCTCCAGAATGGGCCGAGGTCCATTTTGTTTGCGTGTTTTCCCGTTCAGCGTCTGCCTACGCTTGCGGGAAGAATACGCTGCGATACTGTGCTATTGTCTGAATACTGCGCGTGGTCCATCTGTGTTCGTTCCGTACGTTCACTTTGCAGAACGGAATTAGACAGTGAATCATTTGGAGGTACAAAAGTATCCGTGCCTTTACGATATAAAGGAGCAAGAGTTAAAAACAGACACATGAAGAGAGATATTCGTGGTAATCAGTAACGGGCGCTGTGCTGAGGGAGACGTTGTGTTACTCCTGCTGATAGCATTTTTCAACAACATAAAAGCATTTCAAATGAGGTCACGGACATTCTGTAATACTCAAAAAATGCCTTTGGTTGTCTTTTAGTTTATTGTGTAGGAGCACAAATTGTCCACTTGACCTATCACTTTTTATAGGAAGGGTTCAATATTTTCTTTGACAATGACAACGACCAATCGTCCGATTCATTGGCTGAATGGTCAGCGTCGAGGCCTTCGGTTTAGAGGGTCCTGGGTTCGATTCGCGGCCGGGTCGGAGATTTTAATCGCGTCTAGTTAAATCTTCTGACCCGGGGACTGGGTGTTTCGTGTTTGTTCCAACACTTTCCTCTCCATATTCAAACAACACACTACACTACCAACCACCACAGAAACACGCAATAGTGATTATATCAATCCAATTAGGGTTGGCGTCAGGAAGGGTGTCTGGCCGTAAAACATGGTCAAATCCACATGTGCGCCCCGCGACCCCACAGATGTCGGAAAAGCGGTAGAAAAAGAAGAAAATAAAAGAAGAATGACGACGACCAATCAAAGCAGCACATAACGCAACAACGGAGTTGTTATTTAATGGAATTCCTTCCATATGCAGAACAATGACAATGCTTCGCTACTTCACAATATACACACTAACAAAATCGCATCATGTAAACACGGAAGTGTGGCGACACGCCCTGTCGTCCAGCTGCGTGATAAAACACGCAGAAATCCAGCGTGACAAAACGCAAGTATCGCAGATCATCCAGCTGCGTGAAAAACACGCAGTACACAGCATGAAATCACGCAAGTGTGGACGTAGCTTATGTTCATTTCGGAAGGCATCGTGCTGGAGTGTAGTCAAGCGTTTAGGCAATGTTCTTCGTTTGGACACTACCACGCTGTCACCACAGATTCAGTACAGTGCACCTTGACCGTCACCAGCTGTTTAAAGATCCCAGTAATTGACAGTAAACGGCCCGCGCCTACAATTCGATCAGCGAGCCAAGTCGCTAGAAATACAGAATAGACCAGGATGATGAAGACGACGAATTCCTTTGATATAATTAAACCTGACTTGGGATACTCACAATTTAATCAGCCTGTCAACTGTGCAGCCATTGGATCTTTCATCCCCTTGCATATCGTAAGAGGTTACTAAGAGGGGAACAACCAACGAATCTGTACTTCACCCCCCTGTGGGTGGGGGCGGTAGAATAACACCCACGGTATCCCCTGCCTGTCGTAAGAGGCGACTAAAAGGGGCCCCAGGGGCTCTGAACTTTGGAGCGTGGGTTGGCGACCACGGGGCCCTCAGCTGAGTCCTGGCATTGCTTCCACTTACTTGTGCCAGGCTCCTCACTTTCATCTATCCTATCCGACCTACCTTGGTCAACTCTTGTTCTTTTCCGACCCCGACGCTATTAGGTTTGCGAGGGCTAGGGAGTCTTTCATTTTCACGCCCTTCGTGGCCCTTGTCTTTCTTTGGCCGATACCTTCATATTTCGAAGTGTCGGACCCCTTCCATTTTTCTTTCTGATTAGTGTTATATAGAGGATGGTTGCCCAGTTGTACTTCCTCTTAAAACAATAATCACCACCACCACCTCTGTACTTCACCCACAGGGGAGATAGAGAGTTCTGGTAAATCGAAAGAAATGTGTAGCATCATGATCTACATTCAACAAAATGGTCGCTGATTTAGCATGGTTATAAGTATTAGCAAGATAGGCCTATGTATTATGAGAAAAAATCTGCTGTCTTTGGTGAGATTACCGTGTGTAAAGGGCTTTGCTGTGACCTAGACGAAGCGCCAATCAAAGACAACGGAATCTCAAATCTCGTTGGCCACTTGTATCTACTGTATATAGAAGGCAGTGTTCTGGCACAAGGTAGTAACGTGAGGAAGACGATGAAGACTGGCTGCCTGGTTATCACGAAAAATTGCGGAATACGGGTCTATACCATCGCATGTTATTGCACGCAAACTGAGATAGTCATATGTTTAATAGAAATAGGTAATTTGTTTCTTCTTTGCCTGGAAGAAAGGTCTATGCCCAGTGTGTTGAAGGTTTCGTCCAACGAGTTAAAAAAACTTGAATAAAACAAGAAAAAGGGAGATAAATAGGGGTAATTGGAAGGTTAATGAACGGAAAAGGATTCGAAACAAGGGTGAGACTTATGCAACAAGGAAAGGAGTTACAAAAGAAGCAAAAAACAGGCCACAACAGGTGAGTGGAATAAGGGTATATAATAAATAGGTTATGTTGTGCTAAGGAAGATCCTTAGGATGAATTTGGTCATTGTTTAATACATAAGGAACCTTTCCATGTACGAGAGCTGTTCCAGAGTTTTGACTTCAAAGATGTAAGCCAACTACAGGGAATGCTGGTCGAAGACCCTAAATTCAAGATTACTGAAGCAATATGGCTGAAGTTTTCTGAAGATGACCCCACATCTGTGTATATGAGAAGATCCCACAATTTTATTGCTCCTTCGGAAAGATATACCTTAGTTGACGGTGTCAAGAACAGGCGGAATCAGCCACTCCTACTGCCTCAAGAAATGCCACAACTCTACGGTTCAATACTGCCCATTATGGAAGAAAAAAAGAATGACCTACTGAAGATGTGTGACTATATGCCTCAAGAATTCAGAAGATTCTATAGTGATTTGAAGTGATTCATTTGACAATAAGTAAAACTATCAAACAGTGAAAATGTGGTTTAGAACCTTATTCCATGATTTCAAAGTAAGAAAGTGCTTTACTACTACATTAATAAGGTTAATTTGTGATTATTTGATTTCCAAGTGTTAGGGGGGGGGGGCTTCAATTGTCTACGCTACCAATTCCAGATAGACTCCCATCCCAACAACATGTCCATGTTAAAATACATGTAGTAGAGTTACCGACTGTTACTTTTCCAATCTAACGGAATGTTTCAGCAACAGGTAGCAAGAACATTTTCCTGAATCAGGTCGGTACCGCCGTACAAGCCATGTTACAAGAGTGAAAGTCTTGTTACACAACGAATGTCTCTTCCCTCGCTTGTTTCAGATGCAATTGAACAAGGAGTCAAACATCACTGACACATGCAGGTCTTCCATCATACAGGTACGGTAACAGGCCCGCACTGAGCCTAGAGGTGTTACTCGAGAGGACACCAACAAAGAAAAACCCTAGAGAATAATATGTAGGCCACTTCAAAAATCTCATATTTGTTTACAGTTTTCTTAGATTTTTAACACAAAAGCGCTATTATTATTTTAACCGAGTTAATCCAGTAATGTTCAGAGTAATGTCCATCGGTTTGTTTGGACATCACGGAAAAAGGCGAAAGAGAATGTCTCGAAATTCTGTATTAAATTCAGGGATAACAGCAATGTGCATTAAGCTACATACAGAATGACCGAAAAAGTAAGTGTACAGTAGGAATATGACATTCGAAATTTGTAGTGGTACTAAAGGCAGTGCAATTTTATTCTTTGTGATGTGGAGTAAAATTACAAATAATTCTTACTTTATATTACTAGCCTAAAGTACAGTAATTCAATCTAAACTGATCTTTTTTTTTTTTTTTTTTTTTTTTGCTTTACGTCGCACCGACACAGATAGGTCTTATGGCGACGATGGGGAAGGCCTAAGAGTGGAAGGAAGCGGCCGTGGCCTTCATTTGCCTGGTATGAAAATGGGAAACCACGGAAAACCATCTTCAGGGCTGCCGACAGTGGGATTCGAACCCTCTATCTCCCGGATGTAAGCTCACAGCTGCGCGACTCTAACCGCACGGCCAACTCGCCCGGTCTAAACTGAATTAATTTAATATAATGAATCTAAACTTTCCTGTTTCATGAGCTTGGGCTTACATTGTTCCAAAACAGTTTAATATAGGCACTGGGCTTACATCGTTGTATCATAATATTGTTATCTGTCAATGCTAACCGGGAATTCTTTTTAAAATATGGTCATGTGTGTACTGAAATCAAGGGTATTATTTTTTTCCAAGATGTACTGTTATAAATATTGCATGGTCTGTAAAGTGGTGAATTTTGAAGAGCAGATGTCCTAAACTTTCTTATTTAAAAGTGTTGCATTAAATCTTGAAATTGAGCGCAGTACATGGAAATTCAGGAGGAAAAAACATTTTTTTTTTTTTTTTTTTTTACAATTTGCTTAACGTCACACCGACAAAGATAGATCTTATGGCGACGATGGGATAGGAAAGGCTTAGGAGTGGGAAGCAAGTGGTCATGGCCTAAATTAAGGTACAGTCCCAGTCTGGTGTGAAAATGGGAAACCACGGAAAACTATCTTCAGGGCTACCGACAGTGGGGTTCGAACCCACGATCTCCCGGATGCAAGCTCACAGCTGCACGTTCCTAAACTCACGGCCAACTCACCCGATCAGGAGGAAAAGGAACTCAGGATTATCAATTTACCAATGCATTATTATGTAAATTATATTTACCGCATCTCTGCCTACGATCTTGTATAACTAGCTATTTCTAAATTTAACAGAAGCTCTTTGTACGAATCCATATGTGGATACTGAGATGTTCTTTTAACATGTAAATATTTCAAGTATTTCTCTTGCACCCTTTCAAGTTGATACGCATGCATTTTGCAGCTAGGGCTCCACGCACGCCGGGTATTATGGTTTCGGTCTCACCAATACGCGTTTTCATGTTTTTAAATGACTTCACATTTCTGATCACAGATCCTGAAGTTCTACATGCATCAGCGATCACCTTCTGTACCTGAAGAGTGAAAGTGAGCTCCCAGTCTAATAATAGTCCGAGGTCTTTTCATTCTGTTACGGGTCTCAGGTCATCGCACCCTAACTTTGTTAATGAAAGGGGTAAGCGCTTTACTTAGGATGAACGAGTTTAACGCACATTTTAAAATGTTCATATTTAGACTTTTTAATTTAATTTTTTGCTACTGGTTTAACGTCGCTCTAATACATCAAAGGTTTTCGGCGACAGAAGGATCGGACAGGACTAAGATTGGGAAGGTGGCCTTGAGTAAGGTACAGCACCAGCATTTGCCTGGTGTGAAAATGGTAAACCCCGGAAAACTATCTTCAGGGCTGCTTACCGCAGGATTCGAAACCACGACCTCCGGAATGCAAGCTCACAGAATGTCTGCACTCACCTGATCTGAGAGTTTCACTGGGATTAACCCCCTGCCTGCGAGTCGGCGAACTAAAACTTGTAGGCGTTTTAGTGCCGGGTACAAACTAGGTGAATCCCCTACCTCAAGGGCCACACACCGAACAGGCCAGTTCATTAAACGGTCTTCCTTCATAGCATAAATATAGATGCTACTCTCTCAGTTTCATTATCTGTCGTCATTCGTCAACTAAGAGATAAGTACCCTTTCCCCACGCATTACAAATTTATGATACCACGATCTCATAACATCAAATCAAATAACATATTTTCCTCATGTGACTGCTAGCTACTGACAAGAAATACGGAATAGCTCAGAGACAGACTGGAGTACAAATTTAAAAAAAAAGTAAAATGGATAAAACGCTAAATTCCGCTATAATAAATCTAGAATTCCGCCAAAAAATCCGCTGTCCGCTAAATGGTATATTTCTCTGCCGACAGTCTTCTAATTCCGCCAAATTTAGCGGAAAATCCGCTAAGTTGGCAACACTGGCTGGTACTCCTTACACCGCATCCATGCGACTTCTCGTCAGACGACCAGTCCGACTTAGTGCGAGTGAAGGCAGTTTGATAACCTGTGTGGATCTGTAGTGACGTGTGTATGCAATGAAAGCAAGCCATTTTCATGAAGGCACTTGGAGGTGTGGAAGCCTCGGTAAACCTTGTCAGTAAAGGGAATGCACTACCTGGGAAATTGACTTCCGGAGCAGACTTCGTGCGGTGGCAGTGTACCATCAAGGTGGTGTTATATTTACTAGCTGCCCACCCCGGCTTCGCTCGGTCTAACGATCACAAAGGCTCCAAATTTTCTGGAGTTCCTCGCCTTACAAAACAGTACAGTCTTGTCAAATTATATCGTACAGCTTTCGAAATGATACGTCGCAGTGTCATATAAAATAATTAAAAGAGTAATGATCTAACAAGGAGAAGACCAAACAGGCCGAGCCAATGAACTGGAACAACACAGAATAGCTCCTATTCATACATTACTGCGTATGATTAATGGAAATTAGTTAAATGAGCAGTGTGATAGAACACGGAAACACGTCGTTTGATCGTATTGCTGTGAGACAACTACCGGCTTCTTCTATAAAGGAGATGAACTGCGACAACACACAATATATAATGCAACGCGTTTTATAGCTACCGGCGGGAGTAACAGGCGTACTGACAAGATAGCCTTTCATCCAGCTAGCAAGCAAGGACTAATCTTAGATCCCACGATACGCTTCGAGTCGCCCGTTCGCCAGGCCGAAAAGGTGGACGCCGAAAAGAAGTAGATTTACCAGTCAACCGTAAACTACTATAAAGATAAATATCATCTAGACAATATTTCCGTCCATGGACTCATGATCGGAGCTCGAGGCACAATCCCTAAATTTCTTGTACAGCTAAGGGATTCTCTCGGCCTCAACCGGACACGACTTCACAACATCGCTATCACCGCAATACGAGGTTCAGTAACCATACTCCGCAATCATCTATATAACATTTGAAGAACCATACATCATGCCATATCCCAAATTCACTGCAAATTTATTCCTGTGCTTTGTGGTGGTTATTTCTGTCTGGCGTAACTTAGAAGACAAAATATTGTGTGGTCGACATACTTTGTCCTTGTGCAGCCTCCTCATGGGGGACGTTGTATTAATAAAATAATTCTCGGCCAATTTCAGTTTAATTTTTTAAATTTTGTTTGGGACATCTTTGAATATTCCCGCTTCGTCTCGTAGAGTTTAATTAATTTCCGATAGGTGGCAGCGCTATAACTAGCCTTCAAAATGGCGTGTGTAACTGAGGTGCGTACCAAACAAAGGGCAGTTATTGGGTTTCTTTTGGCGGAAAACCAGGGCATCACATATATTCATAGGCGCTTGCAGGATGTCTTCGGAGACCTGCCAGTGGACAAAAGCACGGTGAGCCTTCTCCACGACAACGCAAGACCACACACAAGTCTGGCACACCCGAAAGGAGCTCACAAACCTTCAATGAATTGTTCTTCCTCATCCATCCTACAGCCAAGGCCAACTATCTATCTAGTGCGGCCTTGCTACAGCCCGGATCTCGCGCCTTCTGATTTCCACCTGTTTGGCCCAATGGAGGATGCACTTCGCGGGAAGCACTTAGTGGATGATGGGGAAGTTATCGATGCAGCGCGACGTTGGATCCGACATCGATCAGCCGAGTGATACCATGCAGGCATGCAGGCCATCACATTACGGTGGCGTAAGGCCGTAGCACTGAACTGAGATTATGTTGAAAAATAGGGTATCGTAGCAAAAGGATTGACGAATAACATGGTGTATATGAATCCTCAATAAAACCAATCTGCTTTTAGGAAAAAATGTGTTACATTGTATATTGAACTCCCTTCGTATACAGAATGACACAAAAGTTCGTTAACGTTAGACGAGGCAAATACTTCACGCAATACTGGAGGTAGAGAGGTAATAATTGACACACATGATTGGCATGACATGGAGTTTTATTGAGTAATAACAGCGTTTATGCCAAATTAAGAATTGAAATTTCACACCTACAATTATATAGATGCGTACGCTAAGTTATTTGCTATAGTTCACAACTACATACACATCCTGCAGTTTTTGCTCAGATTTAAAATTTTCAATTAAGGAATCCTGTAACTGGTCTATCCATTCATTGTGCGTCGATTTTCTAGTACGGAACTATTTCATAATCAATTATGGTAATCTCCCTCTGAAAATGGTTAAGAAACCTTAGACTCGGCCCTTACAAGTGACCACGAAGAAGAGGAAGGGTGGGGAGAATCTTACCCTTAAAAGTGAGTACAAATTATTTCTTACAGGTACAATATATGTCTGTTTATTTCTGGTGTTTTACATCCGATGATTTAGGGACTTTTTCATTTTAAGAACTGGCACCTCTGCACCCTGATACCTTCTTTACTTTCCACCCACAATCGTAGCTGAACACCAACAGATTTAGAGATTTTTCTTTCCTTCTTTCTTATTGGTCTTTTACCATGTAGGCTACTTGTTTCGGTACTACGAAAGTATTTAGTTCAGTTTTATGGCACCATTCCTGTGTGAAGGATGTATTCAATAATAATAATAATAATAATAATAATAATAATAATAATAATAATAATAATAATAATAATAATAATAGGTCTTACGTCCCACTTCCTACTTTTACAGTTTTCGAAGACACTGAGGTGCCGAAGTTTTATCCCGCAGTTTGTTTACATGTCAATAACTCTACCGACACGAAGCTGGCCATGACCAACTCAAAGGTGATTGTGGGCTTGCGTGTCTGGCGTATTTGAGCACCTTCAAATATCAACCTAAAGGCCAGCGCTTCTACCGTCCGAGCTATTCAGCCCGGCAGTGTGTTTCTGTAGAGATTGGTAGCCTGGTGGATGAACAAAGACACCCAGACCCCAGTCAGGGGAATTAACCAGTCGCCTTAAATAAGATACAGCCCCAACATTTGTCTGGTATGGAAACTGTAAACTACGAAAAAACTCCTTTCAGGTCTGCCTACATCTACCGAATACAAGCTTATAGCTATTGTAATGCTGAAAGATGCTTTCTGGCAGTTCTTAGAGTGAGGTTCGTTTACTGCCTGCCTGGGTGGGGAGAAGGGAGTAGCGGGTATGGTTCCCATGGAAACGTGGGCGGGCTCACTGCGGTTGCCATGGTGATAAGCCTCCTGGCCAGCTCGTGTTACTTGGAGTTGCCAAACCTCTCACTTCTGAGTTACGTACAACAGAACGCAGAGGTCTGAACGAACGAATAAGTGAGCGGGGAGCGAAGGGAAGGAGAAAGGAAAGCATGAATGTGGCAACGCTGTGCAATGTTCCTCCCTTCAGCCCTATCCGTCAAAACGCTTATTTTAATATTATATTATAGGTATATAAACGACGCCATAACGCTTAGTCAACTAGCTTTATCGAAGAAAAAAGATAAAGAAAGAGTAGGTGTGCCTATATTCTACAAAGTTCTTTCCAGGAACTGCGATAAATATTAACGACCTTTACAATACAATGACCAACATTCTGAGCTATTTTATTATAGGGAACTGAATATAAAAGGAAGTGCTTCTTCCTTACAGCTCATTGTCAATACACCTACATTCTACGCATTCCACCTGGCATTGCGCTTGTTTCTGCGACTGTCTCTTCATACATACACAGTGAAGGTCCTCATCTGGCGGATCACGGTCTGCCCTTGTGAGGCAGAATAGTTGATGAACGTGACAGGAACATTCAAGTTTTAAAATAGAAATAATTTCTAGACGACAGTGTTCAATATCCCGATGTACAGAGGAGGGATCGATGAACACGAATGCACAGAAATGGTATCCCGACAATCATAGACAATCAACACTGCCCCCCCCCCCTCCAGTACTGAAAAGGAGGGTAAGGGAGTTAACGGGTAGTGCTGAAGGCACAGTGTGTGTATTGCTTTACATCCGCCAGTGCCCATTTCAATTACAACAGTCTTGTAGCGGGCTGTCTATCTGCAGCAACGTGTTAAGCGAGGATGTAGGGGTGGGGGAATACCATTCTTTGTTTACATCGGGACACCATTTCTGTGCATGCGTGTACATATCAACAAGAGTCTGATCGCTGTATGCGTGTACATATCAACAAGAGTCTGATCGCTGTATGACGTCAACGAGTGAAGCAATAGTGTCGCCATCTTGAGGTATTAAAATCACCGTACCGCGCAGCGAATAATTAGAGTAGCTCTGGACTCTGGTGCGGCAACACATCTTGTGCGGGATCGTTTGGTTTGTCCCAGAGGGTTCTAAGAGAATGATATACGGTGAAAAATATCACACAGTGAACATTTCAGAATATACGGGTCCGAAGAAGTCGATTTTTTTCTTCCGTAAAATGTCGCGTCATATCTATACTATTCAAAAAAAGGAGATAGTGTTTGTTTGTTCCGCAAAGGCTCGAAAACTATTGGACCGATTGAGCAGAATTTTGGTAAGGTTATCGCTTGAAATCCCGAGTCACTCAAGATATACTTTTGATTTTGATATAGTTCATAGTTTCGAACCAGTGGTGCTTTTTTACAGGGGTATGTCCAAAATTTGGGCGATTTTTGTCTTACACCAACAAAAATAACGGGTGAACTGTTGGTCCTATCAAGAAATGAAGTGCACCATGTGGCCCTGAAATGTAATTTCCTACAAGAAACGTCATTTACATTTTTTCGTAATTAGCGGTTTTCGGGAAAATTCAGCTGTTTCCTGTTTTTTGGCCAGCTGAAGAACGAGCTCGCCATTCTGCGGAAAGCTGTATTGATGAGCGTGCTAAGCGTGCTTATCCATATTTGGAACTGCTGTGGGCTGTAATTTATTCAGCCATTTTCATTATCACCCTCATATTACATGTATATTCTGTGTTTCTACTTTTTAAAATATTGTGTAAATTTAGGATTCTCATTTAATTAGTTTATAATTCATATTTCATTTTCGTCACTTCATCGTCATCATCATCATCATCAGGGCCCAAATGTTTATATGGCATGTCATTTTGTTTATTATTTTTTCCATGGAAAATACAAGTTAAGAATGATTTTATCAATGGTGACTAAAATTACGAAATTTTCATGGATTATATTAAAGTCATATTCTGGCATTTTTAACGTCATTTTTCGGCAATTTATCAAATCGTGGTCATATTTCCTCCGTGAATTTTCGTACTTTTGTGTTTTTTTATCTTTTTAATTCCATTTTCGCATACCTGCTTGCAGTCGTCTCAAATACGGATTTTTCACATCTCCTAATTGTTTTCTGTAATCAATTACAATTATCTTTCTTAGAAATATATATTTATGTGAATTAAAAAGGTAAGTAAGATGTATAGAAAGAGACAGATGCGTCTAGTGTGCCATCGGTTATTTTCCTTAGGAAAATTAGATTGCATTAGACTGAATTAAAATTGCATTACATTTAAATATATTCGTCTGAATACTTCATGGTTTTATTTAACAAACATCACTGAAAATTACATTTTAGGATAAAGATATACTAGGGGACCCGCGCGAGAAATCTCGCAGGAGTAGCCCCCTGATGAACTACTGGTGAACTAATGAATACACAAATCAGTATAATATTAAACAGTCTTAGTACTTAATGTAATCCTTGATTTTTTAACATTTGTAGTGTCCACTTGAGCGGAGCAAATGCAAGTTCATTATTATACTGACGAATGTTCCCGAAGTAATTTTCGTTTTACTATCATTCTTTTCTTAACTGATAATTACAGCATATTATAATGACATAAAGCAGGCGCCCCAGCGGCCAAAATGTGAAGTGGACAGCAATGATGGTGCGAATTTTCCTACAGCAACAGTATTTGCAAATCGCACACTTCGTACAATTTATTTAAACTTATTCTTTAAAGAGATTACCGATATTTACGAAATGAGAGTGCAATTCGTCACTGCTAATGTCTATTCTCTTTATTTTAAATGCTCATTTGTCACGATCGGTTACTTGTGAGCGCCGCAAAAGAGATCTATACTACTATATATGATGATTTTTGCATTGACCTAATCAAATTTGTAAAAAAAATTGGCTAAATAACTAATTGTGACATATTTCTTTATTAAAGCGTAATGTTGAAATATGCTATGTTGCAAGATTTATCGACCATTTATTACATGTCACCTAGTGGCACGCGTGTCTCGGGTTCGCCATCCCTGTGCTAGAGCCTCTTCATGTTGCTATACGAACCACATGCCAATTCACCGACGGAGTTCCGGTCTCTTTGCCTTCAATGATGGTTTGGAGAAGAGCGCCATGCCTCCGTACGTGTCCAAGGAACATGGTTTCCCTCTTCTTTATCGTAATTAATGAACATCAATCCTCCTCTTATGTTTTTAAAACAAGGTTATTTGCTTTTTATCCATCCAGTTTGTTTTTGTAATTCTCCTCCAAAACCACATTTCTGCAGCCTCAAGTTTTCTTCCATCCTATTTCCCTAACGTCCAGGTTTCGCATCCAGACAGTAGCACACTCCAAACACTTGAGGAATTATTTTCTGGTCTCCAAACTGAGATGGTTGTTTAGAAATAAATTCTTATTTCGGAAGGCTTGTTGTGCTACCACTATTCTTTTCTTCATTTCCAAAAGGGATCTGTTGTCAGAGGTAATTACACTAAACAAATACAGTAGCAGAATTCTGTGACTTGTTCTATCGGTGTGTTGTTTAATTTTAAGTTTTTTCTACCTGTAAACTTCTTTTTGTTTACTAACATGAATTCGTCACTAACCACTTTTAATTCTTGCTCATAAATCCGTATGAAGAACGGGCACTTTAGCTAGTGCAAAATAAGTGGCTTCAACATTACCGAAAAAGCATTAGACAGGGTAGAGCTGCCTGCCAGAATTCCAAAATCACCAATATCGAGCGTCAAAAGACTTATTGGGAGAGTCTCAAAGTTAGGGTAGCCGAGCGTGGTGAGGAGAGATCCATGCTACTGTAGCCCCAGCCGAACGCATACAGTATCATGTACTGTCCTAGCGCTGGAAAATGATTTGAAACTCGTGGATGTGGATACTGATGACCCTGGACCGATCTTGGAGATGTGAAGATTTGTTTAGATTCAAGAACTATAATTTCAACTATGGAATTTCAAACCCATACTTAAAACAATATCCACCATGCGGTAAGTAAAACTTGCGACCGTGACTGTTCTATTTTATTTTTAAACCGCTATGACATAACAATTAAGAAATAACATGACCTTACACATGCAGAGGTGCCAACCTTTGAAGTAGGTTATCAGTAATTACCCGTTAGTACTGTGATAAAATAATCTTTGTAGCTTATTTCAGCCGGCCACGTGGTGTAGGGGTAGCGTGCATGCTTCTTACCCGGAGGCCCCGGGTTCGATTCCCGGCCAGGTCAGGGATTTTTACCTGGATCCGAGGTCTGGTTCGGCCTACGTGATTAGAACTGAGGAGCAATCTGATGGTGAGATAGCAGCCCGGGTCTAGAAAGCCAAGAATAACGCCCGAGAGGATTCGTCGTGCTGACCACACGACACCTCGTAATCTGCAGCCCTTCGGGCTGAGCAGCGGTAACTTCGTAGGCCAAGGTAGGCTGCTGTAGGCTTTCTTGAAGTATCCTTCCCCCTGTGATATTTTCGTTTTCTGGACGATAAGCAAATCCAAGTGTGGATGTACTTGATGCAGGCCTGAATTCTGTTTGATTTTTCTCCTAACACACTGAAAACTACTCCTGAAGAAAAGTTACTGTAAGGTACACTTAATACAGTACATCAACAGGAACTGAAACGAAGAGGGTTGAGTAGGAATGCTCGAAAGAACTGAACGTGTTTCTTTCTTTCTTTTCTTTTCGCAAATTTTTGTTTCGCGATAAAGTAGCTTTTTCATAATAATAATAATAATAATAATAATAATAATAATAATAATAATAATAATAATAATAATAATGATAATAATAATAATTTCCCCTTTGACCGTAGTGCTGTAATCGTGAGGCGAAATCCGTAACAAATACGGACGATCCGTAATAGTTGGCACCTCTGCACATGGTAACCATTTAGTCTTTATAAACAAATATCCTGTCAAATATTTCGATCCATGAAAGGATATATCAGAAGAAAATGATGTATGATATAGGCATGCGTGCCTCCCCTTCCACTCAGCTCAAATGGTTGAATGGGTGGCTACATTTCTAGAAAATAGAACTCAAGGGAATTAGAAGAGGTAAGCGTTATCTGATCCTGTAATTATTAAGAGTGGGGTGCCGCAGAATTACTGGATATGTTTTCTTATATACAGTATATAAATGACATAAATAAAGATCTGGAATCACAGATAAGGATATTTGCGGATGATGCTATACTGCATGGAGTAGTAAATGAGTCGCAGGATTCTGAGTGAATGCAAGAGGACTTGAACAATGTAGTGAGATGGACAACAGGCAACGGTATTAATGTAAAATGAGATTAAAAATCAAGTTGTAAGATTCACCAAGAAGACAAGTCCTCTCAATTTTTATTATTGTGTTAATGGGGTAATAGTACCACATTGGGAACGATGTAAGTACCTAGGTGTTAATATAAGGAATGATTTTCATCTGTGTAATCATATTAACGAGGTTAAGAAAGGTTATGAGAGTATTTAGGGGTTGTAGTAAGGATGTAAAGGAGAGGGCGTGTAAGTCTTTGGTAAAACTGCAGTTAGAGTATGGCTCCAGTGTATGGGACCCGCACCAGGACGGCTTGATACGAGAACTGGAAAAAAATCCAAGGAAAGCAGCACGACTTGTTTTGGGTGATTTCCGACAAAGGAGTAGTGTTACGAAAATGTTGCAAACTTTGGACTTGAAAGACTTGGAAGTAAGGAGACGAGATGCTCGACTATGTAGTATGTTTAGAGTTGTCAGTAGTGAGTTGGCGTGGAATGACATAAGTAGAAGAATAAGGTTGGGTGGAGCTTTTAAAAGTAGAAAAGGTCACAATATGAAGATAAAGCTGGAATTCAAGAGGACAGATTGGGGCAAATATTTATAGGAATAACAGTAAGGGATTGGAATAAATTATCAAGGAATATGTTCGATAAATTTCCAAGTTCACTGAAAATATTTAAGAAAAAGCTATGTAACCAATTAAAAATAAATAGATAAACAATTGACAGGGAATCTGCCACCTGGGCGACCGCCTTCAATGCAGATCACTGATAACTGATTGACTGAATATTAAACACCATATACAAGTTCAGATCTCTAGTCATTGATGTCGACTTCCACAACTTAATTAGAATCTGATGTAGTAACTTTACTCCGATACGTTCAAAATATGACATTTATCACACTGAACATGTGACATTAACAAAGTTTCATAAAATGTTGTTTTGATTTTATAAATCATATTTTTTACGTAAGTCATGTTAGGAAGTAGTTGTTATTGTTATTATGTGATAGTGCATTATTATCTTTATTATTATTATTATTATTAGTATGGTATGAAAATTAGCCTCTCGAAGACTAAATTGATGTCAGTAGGTAAGAAATCCAACAGAATTGAATGTCAGATTGGTGATACAAAGCTAGAACAGGTCGATAATTTCAAGTATTTAGGTTGTGTGTTTTCCCAGGATGGTAATATAGTAAGTGAGATTGAATCAAGGTGTAGTAAAGCTAATGCAGTGAGCTCGCAGTTGCGATCAGCAGTATTCTGTAAGAAGGAAGTCAGCTCCCAGACGAAACTATCTTTACATCGGTCTGTTTTCAGACCAACTTTGCTTTATGGGAGCGAAAGCTGGGTGGACTCAGGATATATTATTCATAAGTTAGAAGTAACAGACATGAAAGTAGCAAGAATGATTTCTGGTACAAACAGGTGGGAACAATGGCAGGAGGGAACTCGGAATGAGGAGATAAAGGCTAATTTAAGAATGAACTCGATGGATGAAGCTGTACGCATAAACCGGCTTCGGTGGTGGGGTCATGTGAGGCGAATGGAGGAGGATAGGTTACCTAAGAGAATAATGGACTCTGTTATGGAGGGTAAGAGAAGTAGAGGGAGACCAAGACGACGATGGTTAGACTCTGTTTCTAACGATTTAAAGATAAGAGGTATAGAACTAAATGAGGCCACAACACTAGTTGCAAATCGAGGATTGTGGCGACGTCTAGTAAATTCTCAGAGGCTTGCAGACTGAACGCTGAAAGGCATAACAGTCTATAATGATAATGTATGTATGTTATTATTATTATTATTATTATTATTATTATTATTTAGTCAATGCAAGGACAATCGCAGCCTGGATGAAATGGCGAACAACGACCGGCGTCACTTGCGAACGGAGGATGAAATCTAATATCAAATCAAAAATCTATCCGACCTGTTGCGCTGTATGGTTGCGAATGTTGGCCGACTACAACTGAGGCAGAGCGTCGCTTGGGCGTCATGGAGACGAAGATGCTGCTGCCGTCACTAAACTGGATCGCATCTCCAATGACATCAGCAGATTTGGCCAGGGGCCAACACTATCGCGAAGATGGGTTGCACATTAGAAGTAATCTGTAGGGTACTAAAAGGGACGGCCTCAAAAGCGATGAGCCGATACTCTTCACAAAGATCTGAGGAGTGTCAACTAAATCTCCAACCAACAGGACAGAACTAAATGGAGACAACAAATCCGTGAGGCGGACCCCGCAACCAGGAGGAACAAACGCTAAGGATAAAGAGGAAGATTTTTAGTGACACTTATACATTGTAATCACTCCATTACGAATTTAGAATAAGGACGACGTACAGTACATATTTAATATTTTGAGTAAATAAAAATATTCATCCATATCTAGGTTTTCTTGGTGCAAATTTTAAATAACTTTTAAAGCTATTTTGGTCATTTTATAGGTCATCTTTTGGCATTTACTAGGTCATCAAAATACAATTGTAAATAACTGCACCTAGACATAAAAATGTCATAGAACCGTAAAAAAAACTAAGCCACAAAACAAATGTAAAAAAATATATTTACTGAAGCTTACTGCCATTTACAGTCGTGTATGATATTAATATCTGATGATATTACTGTAACGGTCATTATTGGGAAACATTATTGTAACATTATTTCACTGCGGACACTATGCATGTTATTTAACATACTGACAGAGTGAGGGTATGAAGTGTGCTTAGCAGTATAAAGAGGACAGTGTTCTGAGGCTAATCGTGTTTTGTTTTTTAAGCAGTTTTGTGCTTGAATCAATTGAATCGGTCATTTGTATAACCGCATAAAGTACGTTTTGAGAAAAACGTGAAAAAAAAAAAAAAAACTCTCAACAGCCAATGAATTTTAAGTTAGCTATGTGAACTTTTGCTGGGAGGTCCATAAATGAATATGTTTCATTACAAAAGCAATGTATATAGGTTGTCTCAATTCATGTTATATCTTTTTTAAAAAAAGTTTTCATTTCTTGGACTCATGTTGTTTTAACAAGTAACCAAACAACTACACTATAAATCTAATACAATATTATGTAATATATTATTATAAAGTTTTCTATTCATTTATATTCGTTATTGCAATATAAAATACTTTATTTTACAGATTTCATTTTTTTCTTTGGATTCACAACAGTTCATATCATTCTCACAGTATTCAAACCACTGTGCCAGATGTTTAATAGTAATGTATAAGACTACACACATCTTTAGTTAACAATAAGTGAATAATTGCCTACTCTTCCTACAAAAACAATTACAAACCATACAAAACACATTCAGTTTACTTAATCATCTACTGTATCTGTCTTCACGGCTTGACGGTGTGTATCGGCCACCGCAATACGTTGTTATAAAAATCAACATGTTGATGTGTGATGTACTGAATCATCTTCCCTATGTCCTGCATCTTGTTAGATACAATTGAAAAATGGGCGCGTGAAAATAGAATGAAAGTCCACAGCGGAAAAAGCAAGAAATTGTGTTGCAGTAAAAAAAAGACAGGAAAAGAGTGATTACGAACTTGGAGGGGAAAATGTTGAAGTTGGTACTTGTAAGTACTTAGGTGTTACTATGACTGGTCAGAGCAAGTGGAAAATGTAGCTAAGAAATCCTGGAGATCGTTACATTTATTATGCGGAATCTCAAGAAAGCTAATCCCGGTGCCAAAAGTAAAGCTTATAAATGTTTAAGACCGATTCCCGAATGTGGATCTGGGTGCTGGGATCCATACAGGGTGCGTTTACTACAGTAAATTCCCTAGAAACAATTCAAAGAAGAACGATGCGTTTCGTAACCGGAAATAGGAGGAATACTATTAAGTGGGAAAATGAATAGGTTGGAACCTCCCTCGTACTAATCGACAATGATCACATGCATAAAATTAGGGCCAGAAACCAGCATACGATGTGAGCAAGTTTTCCTTCGTAAACAGGACCATAAGCGATCGGAATAAATTACCTGGAGCAGTCTTTGATAAATTCCCTTCCGGTATCAATTCATTTACGAAGATCATTAGTGCTAGTGTAATGTGAAAAGTAAAAGCTGTAAATTGTAAAGTGAAAAGTAAAAGCTGTAAATTACGGAGACTGAATTTGTGATTTTCTGCTTGATTTAGAATGTTTAACTAGTAATATTTCATGTAGTATTCTCTTTTCAGAGAACCGTTTGTTGTACTCATGTTGTTGTTGTTGGGTAATTACTTTAACTATTTTATTATCACTTGTAATGTTAAGCTAGAAATAAGCTCAACCTATAATGTTGTAAGCTATAGTGTTAAGACCTGGAAATACTTAAGTTGTGAGCGAATTTGTATATGATGATGCTGGATTTAGAATGTTAAACTAGTAGTACTTCTGGTAATATTTTCTTTTCATGGATTTGCTTGTTGTTGTCGTGTAGTTATGTTTTACTAGTAATATTTATTGTAATATTCTCTCTCCATGGAACTGCTTGTTGTACTTTTGTTGTTGTTATTGTTGGGTGATTATGTTTTAACTTCACCTTATTATCACACTACTATAAGTGACCATTGCCACCGGGATATTTCCCAATTGCGATATATTTGCTGTTGATGATGATGATAATAATAATGTTGTAAACTACGCAAGGAGGAGATCGCTGAAAGTGTGATCGATGGAGATATTTCTGAAATGGATGAATATGTCCAGGAAACTTAGTGAAATTAAAGGCCACCTAAGCATTGTCATTAAATACGTTGAAGATAACAAAGATGAAAGCATATCTGCATATTACGAACATTTGTAGCATCTGCGTGAGTTAATTATTAAAGAAATTAATGCCAAAGGAAGACAACAAAAGATCAGCAGTTCCTCCAAATTAGTAAGCATGCCAAGTGGGGTCAATGAAGGTGTGCCTTGATTGCCATGTTCTAGTTCTGTACTGTACTATTAAGTCATTTTTTTTCGGCATACTTGTCATTTTATATGTCAATGTTTGGTATTTATTAGGTCATCAGAATCCGGGCTCTGCTTGTAAACATCAAACAAATGTGTCTGTCATAACAAGACGAATACTGAAGGTCGCAGAAATAAAATTGATAATGCGATAACCTATACGTCAGTAAAAAACTACACTGGATAAGAATGTTACAGAGTATCCGTAGAAGAAGAAAAAATCCCCTCACTGACAATGACGTTTATAGTCACGCATGGAATTTCACCTGACGCGGTGGATTCTTCGATTATTACGCGGAGTATAATTACGTGTACCATTTATGCTGACTAGTGAAATAACTCGACACCCACTTCGTAATGATGAGCTTTGCTGACAGACAGTCACCAGTGCAGCTGTCTGTTCGTGTTTGTCACGCCTGCAGTAATGTCTTCTTTCTAATTCGACTTAACGCCAAGTTATCATCCAGTTTTCTTTTGAACCCTTGTGGTCATCCAGAATGCCGAGCAGATGTTTTCTTGTCGGGGAAATATATATTCTATACTGCATATAAAAATAGACCAGGCTATTTGATATTCTGAAGGTGATCAGTGTCCGATGATGAGAAAGAAAAATTACCTACCTTCTGTACAAAAAAAAAAAAAAATCAGTCTGGAGTGATAAGAATCGAAGGCTATGAAAAATAAGCAACAATTCAGAAAGAAGTGAGGCAAGGATACAGTTGGTCCCCTCTCCTTTCCAATGTTTATACAGAACAGGCGGTAAAGGAAAGCAGGAAAGGAAGGAAAGAAGAATTTCGAAAAGAAATCGCAATCCAAGAAGAGAAAATTAAAACTATGATATTTGCCAATTATATTGTTATTTTGTCTGAGTCTGCAGATCTGGAGAAATTGCAGAATGGTATGAACACAGCGTTGGAGAAGGAGTAAAAGATAAAAAATAAAAAAAATCCAAAACAAATGTAATTGAGTGCAGTCGAACGAAGTCAGGTGATGCAGAAAATATTAGATTAGAAAATAGTTTTAAACGAAGTACAATGAATATTGTTACTTGGGTAGTAAAATAACGAATGATGGCAGAAGTAAGGATGCCATAAAATGCACACTAGCACAAGCACGGAAGGCCTTTCTTAAGAAAAGAAATTTACTCACTTCGAACACTGATATAGGAATTAGAAATATGTTTTTTGAAGAATTTTCTGGAGCGTGGCATTGTATGGAAGTGAAACACTAGCTCAACTGATGATGATGATGATCATTGTTTAAAGGGCCTAACTCTAGGTCATCGGCCCCTAATGGAACGAAATGAAATGACAATTTAAAAGTCCAAAACATCCACTGACCAGAATTCAAAACTTGATGATGAAGAATGCATGGATGAATATGATTTTAAGACAATCAGTGGATCCGACCCGCAATGCCCCACCTTCCCAGAAACTATCTTAAAACAATAGTATTACTGACCAAGGGACTGCTTCTAAGGCACACTCTTGAAACGATGATGCTTGATGTCTAAAGGAGTACAAAATCTAGGTCAACGGCCCCTCATAATGCTTCTTATCGCTAGTAACGTAGAACCATGGCATTTGTCATATTGCAGTAGCCTACTAATCAAAAGTAGCGTAAACTCGCGGTGTTCCACACATTGTGGTACTACTCACAAGTACCGTACGTCGCACAGTTAACACGGACCTATCGTGATTCTCACATAATGGCGCCACTCATAGGCAACGCAAACCAATGGTGTATTAATCACGGACGCCGGTATTCCCGTGGTGTTCCTCACATAGTGGGGATTAATCAAACGCAACGCAGACCCACGGTGTCGCTCATATAGTGGTAGTAATCTACTAATCACAAACCTGTTGTGTACCTAAATATAGTATTTTGCTTTACGTCGCGCCGACACAGATCTTTTGGCGAAGATGGGACAGGAAAGGCCTAGGAATGGGAAGAAAGCGGCTGTGGCCTTAATTAAGGTCCAGCCCCAGCATTTGCTTGGTGTGAAAATGGGAAACCACGGAAAAACATCTTCAAGGCTGCCGACAGTGGGATTCGAACCCACTATCTCCCGGATGCGAGCTCACAGCTGCGCGCTCCTAACCGTATGGCCAACTCGCCCGGTCCTAAATATAGTAGTACTACTCGCAACCAAAGGCGACCCATGGTGTTCCCCGCGTGATGGTACTAATCACAAGTAGTTTAATAGTTCTAATTCAATCATCCCTTGGTCGTCCCTTTTAGTCGCCTCTTACGACAGGCAGGGGATACTGTGGGTGTATTCTTCGTCTACGTCCCCCACTCACAGGGGGTAAAGAGAGAGAAAGAGAGAGAGAGAGAGAAGAAAGAAGAGATCCGTCACTCCTGTAAATGAAGTAAAAATGCAAACTCGTGTCCTCATCCCGAGGTGACAGCTCTTTTCAGTCACACCCCCATTGGAGTTAAAATGCATGTACCATTTCAACTACATAACAGCCCTCCTGCCATTCTTAAATTTCTGGCAGTACCGGGAATCGAACCCGGGCCTCTGAGGACGGCAGCTAACAACACTAACCGTTACGCCACGGAGGCGGACTGTACAAAAGTAACGGACGAAGAAAGGTAAGGGCCACGAAGGGCGTGAAAATGAAAGACTCCCTAGGCCTCGAAAAGCTCTAATACATTGGGGTCGGTAAAAGAACAAGAGTTGACCAAGAAAGGTCGGACATGATAGATAACAGTGAGAAGCCTGGCACAAGTAAGTGGAAGCAAAGCCAGGACTCGGTTAAGGGCCCCGTGGTCGCCAACCCACGCTCCCAAGCTGAGAGCCCCTGGGGCCCCTTTTAGTCGCCTCTTACGGCTGGCAGGGGATACCGTGGGTGTATTCTTCATCTGCGTCCCCCACCCACAGGGGGTCTAGCTCAGAAAGAAAGAGAATAGAAGCATTTGAAATGTGTGGCATTACAGAAGAATGATGAAGGTGAAATAGACAAATCGAATTACGAATGAAGAGGTATTGAATCAAACTAGTGAGAGAAGAACAATTTGGCACAATTTGATCAGAAGAAGAGGTAGAATGGTAGGACACATCTTAATGACACCCAGAACTTGTTCAATTGATTTTTGAGGGAAGTGTGACGCAAGGGTAATAAACTGATATAACTTGAAAACAATATTCTTTAACCCATAGGTAAATAATGCAAGTATCAAGCTCGAATTATTATTATTATTATTATTATTGTACCGGGAGGTACACCTCTACGCCGCACATTTAAATCTTGCGCCTAAAAGAACTTCTCTACAGGAGAAACAGTGAACTTGAAAGCTAGACCTACTTAAACTTTTTCTCAGAAGATGTCACTACTGTAATTGCAACGTAATTTTGTTATTGTGAAGTTTCCAGTACTCTGTGAATTTCAACTTCTTTTGTTTTCCGTTCATCAAGAAGTTTGGACATTCTCTCATAGATGTCACTGCTAGAAAACTATGATCATGCACCTTGGTGCGAAGTGAAAGAACTTTTTTGAAGAAGTTTTGTGGTCATAAGTTTTTTTACTAATTGATGTTCATTTATTTTTGGGTTGGCAATATTTATCTTTTCTTTCCGCCAGTTTTGAATCCAGCCAATACCTAATTTTTGTAATTAATTTCCAATCAATCCTGTATTTCTTCTTCGATTCTAAGGACCACTTTTAAATTTGACCAATAAAATTCTGTGGGTGTGTCTTGATTACTCATGAAAAGTCTCGAACTTTCCCCGAGGGTTTATAAACTGCGGATTTTCACGCCTCTTGGCCATTTGATCAACATTTAACTTAGTCTGTGTGTCAAGCAGGAGGCGGGAGGTGCCTCTTTCATAGGCAGCAGTACTCCGACAAGGTATGGCCACTTAACATCTTCAATTTTTGCTAGCTCCGCAGTTTAACCCGAGGGAAAAGTTCGAAACTTTAACTATGTGACTAACTTCTTTAAAATGTAAATCTTCTTTCGGCTCATGTAAAAATGTCATAAATCTTTAACTGTAAATCGGGGATAGAGAGTGATGCACCCTCTCGAGCTTCCCTTCATGTTGGTTTGAGGTGACTGCGTTTTGTAACAGGTTTTCTTCCTTCCGTAAAGTCTTAATTTTTTTCTTATACGAGTCACCTCAGTAGTTGGGAATTGCCCCTGTGTCATCGGCCTAGTGCCCCTTAGGTTTTAAGAAATCTGTTCTAGGAGTGCAAGTACTCGCCTCCATTCTATTTGTGTGTAGGGCCATTTACTTAACCATTATTCGTGTTCCATGAAGGCCCAGTAGGTTGGGTACAAGATACCCCTGTTTCATTTTTTGTAAGTTGTGTCTTGGTGGCAAGTAATTGTAAGTTTTCTGATATTGCCTTAAATAGGCTTGAAAAACTGAGAGCATGTCAGCTTTTTCAAGTGTTGTAAAAGTGCCTCTGGGAGGCTTGATAGTTGAAGTTGGGAGCAAGTGCTCAAGGTATTAGGGGCTTTCTGCCCTTTGAACAAATTTGCGCTCGTCTGTAAAATTTCAGCTGGGAACTCAAAAATTGTAATACTAGGGGCTTGTAGCCCAAGAATGTTAAAGTTCTGGAATCTTTGATCTTTCTACAAGTCTTGTTTCTAAATTGCTATGTCATTGTTATCTCACTAAGTGAAAAGTTGTTAAAGTTTTGTTGTTTTCCGAAAATATAACCTTTGTTAAAATTTTAAATTAACTTTGACTTTGTAGTTACACCCATTCATCCCGGCACCTTCTTTCACCTCTGCTGGTCCACGGGTAGCTCCGTAACAATTATGACTTGTGATGTATGGCTGTTAAGTGTTTACATCCACTTATTAATATTATAATCTTTATTATAAGGTTATGTCATGAAACATGTGCTGTATGTATAATTTATATTTATATGAGTTTAGTTAATGTAAGAACCTGTAATTAATGGTATATAATTTATTATTACCTGCATGTATGATGTATAAACCACAGTAACATTGTGCAACACACTGTAACTTCCAGAATAACGTATCTATGACACTAGATGGTTTCAGAATGTTCTTTACGTTTTAACTATGTTATTCGGCACTCTAGACTTTAGTAGAAGATATGTTGTGACACATCTTTCCAGAAGCCTGGCCAGGCAACACGTAGATAAGGAAGCGGTCTTGATGGTGGAGTTGAGTTATTGTTTAGTTAGTGCGTCTTTGTGGCTACATCGAGTGTAAGCGGTAAGAACGGTAGGGGTAGACCAAGGTATGAATATGACAAACAGATTAGAGTAGAGCAGATGTAAGTAGAAGTTACGTAGAAATGAAAACTTTAGCACAGGATAGGGTGGGGGTGGAGAACTGTATCAAACAGTCTATGTACTGATGACCCAAACAACAACGGACCAAGAGGTAGATAATGTGGTTCGAATCGACAGAACGAACCCGGCAGGTTATAAAAGACTACGTCAGAGCGAGCATAAGTAGTATCTCTAGATCAGCCCTGATGAGATGTGATCGTGCCAAAGTCCTGTTATAGCACCTGTATTGGGGGGGGGGGGGGAGGAAGAGAAATGGAAACCCGAAGGGGAAGTGAAGCAACAGCCTGACTCGGTGACGGATGTTCATTATACTTACAAGTACAGTTAAGTATAATTCTATGCAGTAGAGGGGTACAAAAATATACGTTTAATACAAAGAAGAGCATATTCATCGCCCAAGAAACACGAAAAGTAGGACACATAACCCTAAATTTAGTTGTTTACAGATAGTGGGTTCGAATCCCACAGCCGGCAACCTTGAATATAGTTTTCCGTGGTTTCCCATTTTCACACCAGGCAAATGCTAGGGCTGTACCTTAATTAAGGCCACGACCACTTCCTTCCCATTCCTGGCGGGCTGAGTGGCTCAGACGGTTGAAGCGCTGGCCTTCTGACCCTAACTTGGCAGGTTCTATGCAGGCTCAGTCCGGTGGTATTTGAAGGTGCTCAAATACATCAGCCTCGTTTCGGTAGACTTACTGGAACGTCAAAAAAACTCCTGCGGGACAAAATTCCGGATCCTCAGCGTCTCCGAAAACCGTACAAATAGTTAGTGGAACGCAAAGCAAATAATAATATTATTACTTCCCGCTCCTAGCCCTTTCCTATCCCATCGTCGCCGTAAGATCTATCTGTGTCGGTGCGACGTAAAGCAAATTAAAAAGTTTAAAAATCAGGAATGACATAGTTTACTACCAGTAGTAAATTGATCAGGAATGTCTGTCATTCGTGTTCTACATTTGCTTTTTCACTAGTTTCGTTGCTGAAATAATTATTCACAAACGCAAGCCGTAGTAGGACATCAAATACAAACGGGAACGAAGTCGACTGTTGGCCAGAGACATGGAGGGGGTTGGAACGGTTGGGAAGCAAGAGAAATGCACAGCCAGTTAAAATGTAATCGCGAGTTCCATTTTCGCCACGGCTGCTCTACACTGCCGTCTCAATCACAAAGAATACTGACCACTTGCCAATTCGAAAAAACCTACGATCAAGCAGAAAAACAAGATGTAGGCCTACAGAGGAGTGAATTCTGAAGGATAATAAATATCACATCCTCAAGGTGGCTGTTAAACAATGGGATGTTCCAATGGCCAAAATGAGTGAAGAGAAAAACAGATAAAGCGTATTAACTTCCTATATTATGTTCATTTTGATCTAGGCTTGTGAATTTGCGAGCTTGATCTCGATTATCTTTTATCCTTGGCTGAATGGTCTGCGTTGAGGCCTTCGGTTCAGAGGGTCGCGGGTTCGATTCCCGGCCGGATCAGGGATTTTAATCGCGTGTGACTAATTCTTCGGGCTCAGGGAGTGGATGGTTGTGTTTGTCCCAACACTCTCCTCTTCATATTCAGACAACACACCACACTATAAACCACCACAGAAACACACAATAGTGATTACATCCCTCCAGATAGGACTAACATCAGGAAGGGCATCCAGTCGTAAAACAGGGTCAAATTTCCAAATCCACATGTGCGCCACAGGTCTCACCTGCGACCCCACAAGATACGGGAAAAGCTGTAGAAAAAGAAGATCTCGATTAAATCACATCGTTCCCTTTGAGAGAATAGGAAGGTAACAATAGGGTCCCTAGCTGAGTCTGACATTGCATAAACTCATCCTTTCATCTTTCTTATAGAATCTTCATTAGTCAACTCTTGCTGTCTTCCGATCATAATGGTATCAGGCTTGCGAAGCCTTGGAGAATCATTTTCCCTTGTGGGTGGGGCATAGTATACATCAAGGCCTCTCAGAGTGAATGCACCGGTGCACTGTGCGGTGCAAGGTGTAAAAGACGACTGTACTAGGTTGACCAGAGTGCAGAACCCCACTCCTGGATTTTAAGCAATAGTGCTGTCTCTATCTTTCCCTACGCCTGTCTCACTCGCTCCACCTGCCCACCCTCCCTTTCTCACTTGCAGCGCTCCACAATCCGAGCAGAGTTGAGCCAAGCTTAGCCGAGTCGCCTCGAGACAAAACGCTGGTCCGAACCGAGCCGAGTCGGTACGATGCACGGTGCATAGAACCTCTGAGCCTCGGTTTGCACGCGTGATATTTTGGGCGTCTCGAGGTCCTGGCATACATCCACGGTAACCCCTACCTGTCGTAAGAGGGGAATGGAAGGGGAACCAGCTTTCTGAGAACGTGGGTTGGGGAAAAAGGGGTCTTTTTTTACAATTTATTTTACGTCGTGCCGACACAGATAGGTCTTATGGAGACAATGGGATAGGCCTATGAGTGGTAAGAAAGCAGCCGTGGCCTTAATAAAGGAACAGCCCCAGCATTTGCCTGGTGTGAAAATGAGAAACCACGGAAAACCATCTTCAGGGCTGCCGACAGTGGGGTTTGAATCCACTATCTCCCGGATGCAAGCTCACAGCTGCGCGCCTCTAACCGCACGGCCAACTTGCTCGGTACCGAGGGGTTTCTAGCATTGCTTCTACTAACATTTGTCAGCCTCCTAACTTTCATCTTCTAAACTGTCCTTCCTTGGTCAATTCTAGTTCTCTTCCGACACCAATGGTAATTCGGTTTGCGAGTTTTTCATAATCTCGCTCTTTCTTTCGCCGTTACTCTCATTTTTCGAAAGGTGGACATTTTCCATCGCCTCTCATTTCTAATTAGAGTTAAGAGAGGATGACTGCATAGTACGCGAACCTCTTCTTGAGCCCTGAACTCCATAGTGCTGAAAGGGAACTTGGGCTCAAGGAAAGGTTCGCATACTATACCTCTCACTTTAAAACAATAACAGTTACCACCCCACCCAAAAACTACACACAATAAACTTCATGACAGTTCCGTAGTGACTTGCATGTACCTCTAAGAGAGAATTATTATGGTTCAACTAAGCAATACACTTGTAAACGACTTTACAGTGTTGAATTATGGAAAGACGTTTATTTACAGTTTACAAGGACATATTTCGATTCAATGGAATCATCTTCAGCTGGTTAATATACAAAAAACTGACAAAAGTACCGGTATATTCTAGAAAAGCCAAAACAATGATATATAAGTGAGTGATGTGAAAATAGGAAAGTACAATGAAAACAGCGTGGCGGTTCAATCCACTTAAATCTGAGCCACTCAGCTCGGCCACACCACTAAATAAATATATTTAAAAAAATAAAAAATTCAGTATGATTTTCAACATTAAATCCGCAATCTTCCGTAAACAAACTAGGTACCTCCACGATCACATCTTCATTACTTCTTGCTTAGAAACCATTAGATACTGAGCCTAAAAACCGCCTAAGTTCTTCTTACGCCTCAACAGTGTCTACAGTATGTTACCTGCATTCCTCTTTGTCACCACCTTTCAAATCGCCGGCTCTCTTGCTTCATTCAACATGTTCTTTCCTTACGAGGTTTGAATATTTTCGTAATATACCCATCTGTCCCTCTTCCTGGCGATTCGAATTTTAAAAAATTCTGAATTCATCCACATTTCTCCTCCGAGTAATAAAATAGACTTATAATAAAAACAAAAACGTGAAAAAAAAAACAACACATTTCTGGCAAAATTCAATCAATCGGAACTACCAACTTCCAGCTAGACTTTGATTTCGAAACAGTTCGTCTGGGCTGAAGTAACGTCGATAATTTTGGCAGTTCCATGGAGGCTCATATTGCCAACTGGCGAGAAAAAGTGGCCCCATTAAACCGACACACTAAGTCGAATTGTACAACCTACAGTACAGCATTCTTTTGCACCAGAATTTGTGGATGTCGTTCCCTTCCGGAGTTCGAACTGTAATAAAGGCCAAGGGTTGGTGAGTGAGTCCACACTTCGAGGACAGTTTCGAGTAGGTAAACTCGTGTCCTCATCCCGAGGTGGTGCAGCTCTTTTCAGGCACACCCCCATTGGAGGTGAGCTGCATGTGCCATTTCAACCACATACCAGCCCTCCTGCCATTCTTAAATTTCTGGCAGTACCTGGAATCGAACCCGGGCCCCCGAGGACGGCAGCTAATAACACTAACCGTTACGCTACGGAGGCGGCCTTCGAGTAGGTGTCCAGATACTTTAATCTCCTAGTGTACTTTGGACGTATTTTCCCACTTTTTGCAACTCTATGATACTACTGTAAACAAATGCGCAATGTCCTAATGTGCCAAAAAAAAAAAAAAACACGAAAAGAGAATGTTACGTACTATAACAAAAGATTAATACAGTTCGGCGTGATGAGAGAGCTACAGATTTCTCTGCTTTCCTCACTGCAGCGATTACACGCGGTATCTGTGACCTCGAACATAATAAGTAGCTAATTTGCAAGCATGCTGACACCAACAGGGGCATCATGTCCGCGAAGATCATTTAAAATGAAGGTATCCAGGAACTGTAACTCTTCCTTCAACAGCCATATTCTTCTTCTCTAATTCTGAAATATTAGTACTTGTTGTAAGTACGGAATTCATAAGAGCCACAATAACTCTTTCGTAGTTCCTGAAAAAGAAAAAGACAGCTGTGAGATATCAGCGCATATTAAGGGTGTACATATTCGACGTGCGTGGTGCAAAATCTAGAATTTAATTAGTGTAATAGTTTCTACATTTTCTATTTTACACATAAAAAGCAACATAATGTTATAGCCAATGACTACGTGTTTAAAAAGGGAAAAGTGAATATGATGTACAAAGGATAACTTATCAAGGGGATAAACCTACCCTCTGGGCTTACGTTGCATAATGGCTATTCAAAAGCAAACTTGTAGTTTTACGTCACTGCTGATGTCGAGATTATAGAATCCGAACTACTACAGACGGTCGATGGACCAGAGGACACGAACACTATCATAAGGATGAGGGTTAACCGTGGGTCATTTCCGGCACATCTGAACAAAATCAGTTGTCACTGCTACGGGTATATCTAAATGTCCTTGTACCGGGTGATTTATCCTTCGCGGGACCACTCCACGCGCATCTGGCCGGGCTCTTCAGTTCTCGTCTTACACGTTTCTAAGCTGGTTGGGGAAGAGGTCAGTACGAATTTAACTCGAAGAACGGATGTGTGTGGGATTTTTGTTAAAAAAATTTACGTCGTACCAACACACGATGGGATAGGGCTGGGCAAGGAGTGGTCAGGAAGCGGCCGTGGCCTTAATTAAGGTACAGCATTTGCCTGGTGTGAAAATGAGGAATCACGGAATACCATCTTAAGAGCTGCCGACAGCGGGATTTGAATCCACTATCTTCCGAATGCAAGCTCACAGCTGCGAGCCCCTAACCGCATGGCCAACTCACTCGGTCAACTGCCACTATCGACAGGAAGTAGTGTATACAAATATACCAGAAAATGGCCTAATTTTTAAGAAGTTAAATAAAAATGTGAAAAATTACGAACTCACCGATTTGTTCAATGCAGTGTGTGAATAATTCAGTGTGTTTCATATAACCATTATTATTATTATTAATATTCTTATTATTATTGTCATGGCTGATCCCAATAAACTGGGGAAAATTAATTCTTCTTTACGTCTGGTTCCGGCCCTAATACAAGTTGACAACCCTAACCACACGCCCCACGTGCCTTTGTCTGCCAACGTTATTGCAGACACAACGGCGTACGGGGGTTATGAATAGTGGTTACATCTCTTTCGTCCTCCAAAAATAATTAAAAGAAATATAAACAACGGAAACTCGTTAAATTTGATAGGTTGTCTCACTATTTCAACTAGAACCATCGCACATGTTCAGCACAAAATAATGTAATCTATTCATGTGTCGAGGGAGAGTTCTCTACTAAGAAAACGACTTCCCCAATGGCACGCCACTATAATCACAGTATGCACGTTGAAGTAGAGCCGAGAGATTTACAGCGCACTTGATTCTCCCCTGCCACCACCACTATACAAATTAATTCTACCACCTGAAAAAAAACATAGCTCAGCTCTGTTATGTTTTAACATTATATACATAATTAAAAGGAAAAAAATAAAAGAACAGCTACGAGTGAGTTACTTTTGCATGAAACAGAACGAAATTTGTACAACTTTCTCACCACATTTTTGTAGGAAGAGTTTCACTGAGGCAGATTTTGTTTTCAATTCGCTTTCCGTCGCACCGACACAGATAGGTCTTAAGACGACGATGGGATCGGAAAGGGCTAGGAGTGGGAAGGAAGCGACTGTAGCCTTAATTAAGGTACAGACCTAGCATCTGCATGGTGGGAAATCACACGGGGAACCATCTTCAGGGCTGTTAACAGTGGGGTTCGAACCCTCTACCTCCCGCATGGAAACTAATAGCTCCGTGATCCAAACCGCGCAACCAATTGCTCGGTGCAGATTTCTTTCATTTCTCAATGGAAAAAATACTCTCAACTTTAGGCTCTTCCGCGACACGCAAACATCATAACGTCATAAATGCAACAATTTATCATTAGGGCCCAGATGACATGTTAATTTTTCTTTATATTATTTTTTTCTATGGAAACTACAAGTTAACCATGATTGTATCTATGCTGACTAAAATTATGCAATTTTCACGGGTCATATTAAAATTATATTTTGGCCTTACTAACGTTTTTTTTTGTGTGTAATTTTTCGGTATTTTTCATACTGTGGTCATATTTCGCCGTGAATTTTCGTACTTTTGTCGTTTTTTTTTTTAATATTTTTAATTCCATTGTCGCATACCTGCTTGCAGTCGTCTCAAAGACAGATTTTTCACACCACCCAATCTTTTTTTTTTTTTTTTTGTAATTTCTTATATTTCCTAGAAATATATATTTATGTGAATTAGAAGGGTAATTAAGCTGTATAGAAAGAGACAGATGCGTAGTAAGCGACAGAAAGGTGAACCTCAATTTAACTCGAATGATTTGACGCATTTCAAATATAGCCCAATAACATCCTGCGAAGTCGAGCGGTCTTTTTTTTCCGTTACAAGTCGATGTTGCGTGAAAATAGAAGATCGTTCCTTTTTGAAAACTTTAAATTGTATGTAATATGTCCTTGTAATTATTTCTGATCGCCCATCAAAATGTGACATTTATTTCATTCTGTGGAGAGTCGAGAGTTATATCCGGATTGTGTAATTAAATCAATTTAAAATATAATAATGAAAATGACATTACTTATATATTATTATTATTATTATTATTATTATTATTGAATTTTAAAAGTATATTTTCAATATAATGTTAATTTAAACAGCGGCAAGATTTTGAAGAACATTTTAAAGCCATATTTATTGTCATATTTAATCCTTTCTAGGTCATAAATGCTTGCATATTTCTAATAATTTCAGGTCATAAACATTCGGGCCCTAGTTATCAGTTATCCTAACAGTTTTCTCTGTAAGTCAGTGGTAGAGTGTCTGCCTCCGGATCCCTAAAATGCCGGTTCAAATCCGGAACAAGTAGTCGGGATTTTTCAAGGACATGTAAAAGATCTCTGGTGTTACATTTGGTGTTGGCTGACCTGACAAAGTAAGTTACAACCAAACCATAGGACACTCAACACAGATCCGTTTGTCCACTATCAGTAAAAGGAAACGTAGACATTCACAAATCAAAATGCCTGCACACGGTAGCTGACATCACGCTATTATTATTATTATTATTATTATTATTCCTTTGCTGGTGGGACCTAGTGTTTACAGTGCACTATGACTTCTGGTATAGGCAAGAGCAAATTTGTTACTTTAACTGACCTGTCTCAATCTTATCCTTGGCTTTGACAGTATGAAAGTGACTGAGGTATGAGGGATACTAGCAATGTCATTCCTTATGCAGCCAGTCCCTGCTATGAATGGCGTGAAACTGTTGCTCATAGGGTGGGTTGGTGCATGTATTTCAGTGGGTTTGGCAGACTGATATGTAATAGCAACTTCTGGGTCAGTGAGGAAAACAACAGGAAACTACTTCACTCATTTCCCTAGTACGCCTCTTCAGTTATACCTAGGTCATCTATGACAGCTGATGGCGGCACTGTTGAGGATCCAACCAGTCTTAGGGCTGAGAAATGTACATACATATTACTATTATTATTATTATTATTATTATTATTTGGCCGATGACCTAGATGTTAGGCCCATTTAAACAACAAGTATAATTATTCTTTCTCCGTTAGGGTCTTCTAGGGACGAGACAATTTCAATGCTTCATTCTTTGTTGTTCCTCCTTCTTCCTCCAATACTCCATCTGCTCACTCTGCCTCCTCCTGATCTCCCCAGACCATTTTGAGCCTGTTCTCTTTTTTTTTCCCTCGCGACCTTCGAGTTCTTGGTTCAGGGTACTTACAGGGGTTAGACGAGGCTGTAATCTTTCACCTTTGCTGTTCGTAGTTTACATGGATCATCTGCTGAAAGGTATAAAATGGCAGGGAGGGATTCAGTTAGGTGGAAATGTGGTAAGCAGTCTGGCATATGCTGACGACTTGGTCTTAATGGCAGATTGTGGTGAAAGCCTGCAGTCTAATATCTTGGAACTTGAAAATAGGTGCAATGAGTATGGTATGAAAATTAGCCTCTCGAAGACTAAATTGATGTCAGTAGGTAAGAAATTCAACAGAACTGAATGTCAGATTGATGATACAAAGCTAGAACAGGTCGATAATTTCAAGTATTTAGGTTGTGTGTTCTCCCAGGATGGTAATATAGTGAGATTGAATCAAGGTGTAGTAAAGCTAACGCAGTGAGCTCGCAGTTGCGATCAACGGTACTCTGTAAGAAGGAAGTCAGCTCCCAGACGAAACTATCTTTACATCGATCTGTTTTCAGACCAACTTTGCTTTACGGGAGCGAAAGCTGGGTGGACTCAGGATATTGTATTCATAAGTTAGAAGTAACAGACATGAAAGTAGCAAGAATGATAGCTGGTACAAACAGGTGGGAACAATGGCAGGAGGGTACTCGGAATGAGGAGATAAAGGCTAATTTAGGAATGAACTCCATGGATGAAGCTGTACACATAAAACGGCGTCGGTGGTGGGGTCATGTGAGGCGAATGGAGGAGGATAGGTTACCTAGGAGAATAATGGACTCTGTTATGGAGGGTAAGAGGAGTAGAGGTAGACCAAGATGACGATTGTTAGACTCGGTTTCTAACGATTTAAAGATAATAGGTACAGAACTAAATGAGGCCACAACACTCGTTGCAAATCGAGGATTGTGGCGACGTTTAGTGAATTCACAGAGGCTTGCAGACTGAACGCTGAAAGGCATAACAGTCTATAATGATAATGTATGTATGTATGACCTTCGAATCCTTCCATTTTTAACACTTTCTTTCTAAAAATCTCTCTCTCTCTTTCTCTCTGTCGCTTCTTCCCTGAAGTTGTTTCTTTCCAAATCTATCTTGACTTCATGAATCCAGCTTGTTGTTGACTTCTTGTTCCAAAGATATTTTAAGATATGTTTGGTTAACCTGTTGTCATCCAATTAGTCGTCTATAAACCTCCAAAAAATATCAATCACCCCTTCCGTATTGTATCTGTTTTGTTTTCTGTGTTCCGGTATATTTCATCATAACTTCTTGATTTCCAGAGCTCTGTAGTTCTTAGCGGGCCGAGTATTTTCCATATAATTTTTTATTATTTTTTTTACAGCGATGGTGATTTTGGGTTTGCAGATAACCATGAATTTTTTCAATCAATCATTCAGAACTGTCACCCAGGTGGCAGATTCGCTATCAGTTGTTTACCTAGCCTTATCTTTTTGCATCTTCATTTTTTTCTACTGTAAGTAATCACCGCTATTGCGACATATCCCATTTGTAATACATTTTTCTAACAATACAATAACAGAAAACTTCGCCCGAAAGTACCAATTTTGATCATGCTAGTGGTACCGGTAACTTCATGTATCATTCCCTGAGCTCGACGTTGTTATCCATGAAGAACGACATGGAAAACAAAATGTCCTTGAAGTGTGCGCAAGATATGGTTAGCTTTAAAAGGAATTCTTCTAAAATGTTTTGTTTCGCGAAATGCCAATTTAGAAGTAAAGTCGTGCGGAGTACAGCAACGATACATATTTACAGTTTATATACGCGTATAATATTAACGCGTGGATTTCGAAGCAAAAAAGAGCAATGTAGCATAAGTAAGCATATTTACATACCTAGTCAATGGGAGGTACAATCTGACATTTTAGAATGAATAATTCGGAAAGGGGACTCTATGTAGTGGTAAACACAAACACTCGTTCAGAATAAGATTGTATTGAAAATGAGCTGAGTGAACTGATTGTTTAGCTAATCACTGAAAACATTTAAAACCTACGATATATTATTTGCGTACCTCTTGAGACGAGTCCGCGTACCCCTAATGGTACGCGTACCACACACTGAATACCACTGCTTTACATCACAGCCTGCGCTAGGGTTACACTTCGTCACACATTTTGTGACGCTAACTTCTATAATAAATTTTCAGATGACCTCCAGCCATAAAACATATTTATGTCAACTGGAACAAGAAGTTTACCTACGCAGATACTGTCCATTAATCTTGGAATGTACTGAAACTTCAAGGCAATGTTTGTATCTGTTTGCCACAAGTCAATGACTTGTAACGGCTAGCTCCGATTGTTAAAAATGGAGAGCCACGTGCCGCAGAAGCTCAAAGCAGTACAAGACTTTCACTAGTAGGACGTTGATTAAAAAGAAAACCGCTGAGCGCTGTAATAACCAAGAACCGCACCAGTTATTCATCAGTCACACTTGTTCAACCGAAAGGGCGTGCGCGGGCCGTTCTCCCACAGCGACTACCTGAGCAACTAACGATAGCTCCAATCAGTGAACACCGAATCGAAACCAGATACTCAAATATCGTAATAAGCAATTCATCATTTCACGATTATCTGTTCCAAAACACGGAACAAAGCTAAGGAGTGTGATTCTTCGCAAATGCAAATATTACGTGAAGAAAGGCTCGTCATTTTTATTTTCGTTTTTCACAGTCTGTAAAAAAAAAAAAATCGATGTGTTTTGAACACGCCATAACATGCGAAATTTGTACTAAAATGCAATATAAGTAAATGCGAAACTAATTCTTTTTTTCATATAAAACATAATTGTCTTAAATCGACGACTATGTGCACCGTTGACATGTGCAATTTTTTCTTTTATATATATTTTACTAGTGGCTTTACGTCGCACCGACAATAAAAGGTCTTATGGCGACGATGGGATAGAAAAGAGCTACGCATGGGAAGGAATAAAACGCCCAGTAAAAAGTAAGAGAAGGTAAGGTGCCTTCAAAGGTCGAAAAATGACGTAAACTGTCTTCTGTTTACATGAGCTGCGGTATGTAAATTGCCTCCTCTTTACCTGAGAGAGCGGACCGTACAGTACGCAACTGTAGCCATGTTCTCCCTCTCATTTCCAGACTTAGAAAAAACCGAGCTCGATAGCTGCAGTCGCTGAAGTGCGGCCAGTATCCAGTAATCGGGAGATACTGGGTTCGGGCCCCACTGTCGGCAGCCCTGAAGGTGGTTTTCCGTGGTTCCGCATTTTCACACCAGGCAAATGCTGGGGCTGTACCTTAATTAAGGCCACGGCCGCTTCCTTCCTCTTCCTAGGCCTTTACTATCCCATCGTCGCCATAAGACATATCTGTGTCGGTGCGACGTAAAGCAAATACCAAAAAGACTTAAGAAAAAAATCTTCGTTATAAAAACTAAACTAACAGACATTTCAAACAAACAGCCCTTACAAACTCAAAGTGCTCTGTTCTTGCAGAAGTTCAAGTATTTTATTTTGTAAAAATATTTTTTTCCCATAGTAGATAATATATTAGCCCGCCTGGTGGCCATGATCGTTAAGGCGCTGAAGTCTAAAACGGTCTAACACCGAGGTTAGCCGGTTCGAGTCCCGTTGGTCGAAAAAATTTTCACCATCAGAATGTTGGCCGGCAGGGTAGGGGAGGTGGTGGTATACAATTTCTAATCACTAGATTGCGTGCCAAAAGCCTGGATTAAATTCCAAACCTCTCCGCAGTGCTCATATGGAGTGAGGGCATATGACGCTGTTGATGGTGATTCGTCCGTCGGATGGGGACGTTAAGCCTTGAGCAGACCCCTTGGTGCTATTCGACAGGAGTAGGCTATGTGCCGGCACCGGGTTTCACCCTCTCCCTACTATCATATATCACGTCATTCATTTCATCTCCCATTAACTCCTCTGATGAGGTTGACGTCAGGAAGGGCATCCGGTCATAAAAAACCGCCACGACAAATTCATCACACCTCATACCCGACCCCGTAGGGAAACGGGACAAGGGTTGGACAAACAAGTAGATAATATATTATTTCGCTTAAGCTTGTAAGTGACACATATAGTACAGAACCTGTCTCACAGTATGTGGGAACCGCTACGATGAGATAAATACTGTATTTGTATGGCTGACGTTGAAAAGACTCAAGTTTTCCAAGAGATAATTTCACATTATTGATGGTGCGGCTAACTGATGACTGTTCTGTCCACATCACAGGAGGGAGGCTGGCGACCTGCCCGTAGTGTCCACAACGTAGTCCGTGAATTCTCTGTAATCATGTCATTTTGGCGGACGAAGAGCATCCGTGGCTCAGACGGCAGCGCGTCGACCTCTCACCGCTGGATACCGAGGTTCAAATCCCGGTCACTCCATGTGAGATTTGTGCTGGACAAAGCGGAGGCGGGCAAAGTTTTTCTCCGGGTTCTCCAGTTTTCCCTGTCATCTTTCATTCCAGCAGCACTCTCCATTATCATTTCATAGCATTTATCAGTCATTCATAAATCACTTTGGGAGTGGACTAATAGCCTAAATATATGGTTCAATCATTTCATCCCTAACCTGATCAAAGACTGGCAAACAGGTTGTATATTTTCATTTGGCAGACGAACAAATAGTACTGTGTGAAATGCACTGAATTTTGTCGATGTCCAAGGCAAATGAGCGGCAATTTACGTACATCATCCCAACAGTTACAAGCATTTACATGAGCTCTGGACGAACGAGATACTGCCTTCGCCCGCGCCTGAAAGGTAATTTCCTTTTAGTCATTTCCTGACGTCACCCACTGGCAGGCAGAGATGACATAACTCACGCTTTTTAGTCACACATTCCATACTTCCGAGACATAAAGACTGAAGTCTTCCATCTGACCACATTTGCGTTACACTCGCCTATTCACAAGCAACAATCACAGCTAATGTTACACAAGACCTGTTAAGTATCTCGCTAATTAACAGGGCCTGGATTTCGCTGACAAATCACCTTTTAACTGGTGCACCATAGACACTAGTACGTAATTTATATACTGTACAGTAGAAACAGTTTATTGTGACATCGCTTTTAACGACGCATTGGATATGACGGCGAAACCTAACGGCCCCGTCTAAATCCTACACATACAAAGGGCACTAGGAAAGTTTTGCAATATGTGTGAACGCTTTAGACTTTTTCAAAATAATTTCCACCACACTCAATAACTTCCCCAAACGTCGAAACCAGTCACTGAACCAACTCTGCCACTTTTCTTCGGTTACATTTTCACACTCTTGATCCCATGCTGCCAGAAGCTCCTCATCGGATGCAAAACGCCGCCCTTTCAGCTTCATCTTCACTTCTGGGAAGAGTGCGAAGTCACATGGGGCAAGATCAGGACTGTACGAGTTATGTACCGTAACAGAGGTGTCCAGCCAACCGTTTCTGCCCGTTGCAAAACTTTCCTAGTGCCCTTTCTACACAGTATTTAAAAAATCGTATAAAACGGAGTATTTCTGTCACATTTTTCGGAGAAATGTATAGACTATAATGTCCAATGTTGATTTTTGTTTGTTGCGCGTTTGGGGAATTGCTGACAACAACGTAAAGCTTATTTTCAAACTCTGTTTTTAGTAGATTTCAAATCTGTCTGTTGATTAGTGTTGGCAAGCATCACTGAGATGTCGCAAAAGAAAGAGAAATATTGAAGAAAACTCTCACTAATATGAGCCAATACAAAATGGCGAAACAAACGTCAGCATCACGAATAATTGGGCAAACCACACTCGACGATGTCTACAATTTGGAAGGATGAAGAGAATATCTCATTTATTACCAAGACCGTGAGCGACATTACTGATCAATTTACATTGTTGTACTTCTTTCCCCTTCTTCTGTTTACCCTCCAGGGTAGGTTTTTCCTTTGGACTCAGCGAGGGATCCCACCTCTACCACCTCAAGGGCAGTATCCTGGAGCTTCAGACTCTGGGCCGGGGATACAACTGGGGAGGATGACCAGTACCTCGCCCAGGTGGTCTCACCTACTATGCTGAACAGGGGCCTTGTGGGGGGGGGGATGGGAAGATTGGAAGGGATAGACAAGGAAGAGGGAAGGAAGCGGCCGTGGCCTGAAGTCAGGTACCATCCCAGCATTTGCCTGGAAAAGTGGGAACCCATAGAAGCCCACCTTGAGGGCCGCCGACAATGGGGTTCGAACACACTATCTTCTGAATGCAAGCTCACAGCCGCGCGCCTCTAACCGCGCGGCCAACTCGCTCGGTGCAGAGACAGATCATATAGAGACGGTGGGATTGGAAAGAACTAGGACTGAGAAGGAAGGGACCGTGGCCTTAATTATGGTACAGCCTCAGCATTTGCCCGGTGTTAGGGGAAGCCATCTTCAGGGTTGCCGATAATGGGGTTCGAATACACTACCTCCCAAATACAAGCTGACAGCTACGTGACCCAAACCGCGAGCCATTTTCTCGGTGTAATTAGTACATTTCAAAATGGAGATCGCAGATGTTCACAAAATGTTCGAAGCAAAACTTTAACTTGCACTTTGAGCACCAAATAAAAAATAACGAGCCACAGTGATCACAAAAATTCGCGTCAGCAAGATCAAAAGCGAAATCGGTGAGAGTTCAGGGTAATGAACTAGGTGTCCACTCTCACAGAATGCATACTGGTATAACGTGGTAACGTGAATAATGGGAAGTGATGGCATACAACAGTAATGCGAACCAGTCTGGTGTGCAGTTTATCGTGAAAGAGGGTTATCCTTTATGGCACAGCTGCAGATAATGCAATACTACGTTTTGCACGCACGGAAACAGCAGACATTCAGGGGCTGAATTTGTCCAGTCGTCCAGATGGTATGAATTTCACACACTTTCCGGAAGAAGTAGTTTGCTCAAAAACGGTACGATTTTTATTTGCAGACCAAGAGTAAAGCAACAGTTATTGCCATCAACTATGGGCCTCGTGCAAATTCAAAATTTGCTAAAATATTCTGAACATCTATGATGTTCACTTATGTAAAGTGTACCAAATACAGTACATTCTATAGACGGTTGCTCTTTGCGCCTTCAGTGCACTCATTTCTTGTCGTTCTATGCACATAATGAGTCACTAACAGGTAATGTTTTGTCGCCATCACTGTTAGTACAGATGCTTTTGAACGGTGCTAACTAGATAGACATTGCACTTGCGACCTCGCACTCAAGTAGGTTCCTTGAAAGCATTTTTTCGTCACTTTGTCAGTATTTTTTAAAAAAATTCTAAAAATGTTGCGTCATTTTCAGAAACCCATTTTCTTATTTTGCCTGACACCTTAACCGATTCTTCAAACTGATCACCCTTGAATGCCTACCACAAGCTCCACGATCCAACTACATAATCTCCAGATAAGCGAGTAACTAATAATAATAATAATAATAATAATAATAATAATGGGAAGAGATCAGAACTGTGGATGTCCGGGGCCTGTGATAGATGCTGTGATAGCATCATCCATCATGCCAGTTTTGCAAGTTGAATGTGTATTGCGGGAGTGGTCACTACAGTTTTACAACTCGACTACTGAGATCGAAAGGCGTCTCTTTCTGTTCTCGGCTAAAATCTCCTTTACGGCTGACTCAATATGTAGTCGACCAAACTTAATTTATCCAGGCTTGGGACTGGCAACAGCAATCACTGAGCTACATCCACACACACAGAATACCAAGACAAAGTGGCTAGAAGAAACAAAGGAAAACCTACAAGAAAACAACATAAGGAATCGCGGAGCCTTCGGAGGATTAGTAATTAAGCACAAATTTACGGGAAAACCTTCAAAGAAAACGGGTAAGAAATGGTGAGAACGAAAAAAAAGAATTCCAGAGTTTCAGGAGCACAAGGAAACCATCAAAAGTACCAACACGAGCTTTGACTGGACTAAACGAATAATAATAATAATAATAATAATAATAATAATAATAATAATAATAATAATAATAACTAGCAGTTTCCCGCTGGCTCCGCCCGCAATGTACAAAGTATGGTGTTGTTCGTTACTATCCTCACGGATGTATTTGCAAAGTTTCGAGTTCATGAAATAAAGCACATGATCTGCTGTGGTAATAGAATGTAGTATTATGTCAACAAAACACTTGGAACCGGGCGAGTTGGCCGTGCGCGTAGAGGCGCGCGGCTGTGAGCTTGCATCCGGGAGATAGTAGGTTCAAATCCCACTATCGGCAGCCCTGAAAATGGTTTTCCGTGGTTTCCCATTTTCACACCAGGCAAATGCTGGGGCTGTACCTTAATTAAGGCCACGGCCGCTTCCTTCCAACTCCAAGGCCTTTCCTATCCCATCGTCGCCATAAGACCTATCTGTGTCGGTGCGAAGTAAAGCCCCTAGCAAATAAAAAAAAAAACACTTGGGAATACATCACACAAAGAAATTGAATTAAAGGTTCCATGGAGACAAATGTAGGTACCCATAACTTTTCTCAGTATATACCAATTTAAGAAAGCGGTTGATCCACTGAGTGTTTTTAGACCAAAACGAACTGCGTACCTCAATTAGACCGAAAGAAATGATTGCTTCAATGAGAAAAAATGTTGAAGAAATGAAATGTCAAATTGAATGTGCACTCATAACTTTCCTCAGCTAACACTGAGTGTTCTTAGGCCAAAAAGAACTCCATGCCTCAATTAGAACCAAAGATGTGGTTGCTTCACAAAAAATTGAAAAAATAAAATAATTTTAGGAAGGCGGAAGTTAAGTGATTTATAGTACCTGATGACAAATCTGTGCATGAATACCTTTCAGCTTTAAAAAAAATGAAAGAAATCGACCGTATAGGATGGCCGGACTTTGAACTGACTTTAGTTTTGATCATTTGTTTTAATATATAAATAATCGTATGGCTTCCAACTGCCGCGTGTACGAATTTCGATTTAACGCCCTTTCAGGTTGCCTACTTGTCAATTTCGACGTTCAAATTCTCTCTACGAGATGAAAGAGAAATGGACCTCTGCTGGGCGATCCACTGGCAGAGATTTTAATTAATTTTGTCGTGTAAACACCAAATGTGTCACAAGAGATCTTTTACATCGTTACGACATAGAGTGCCGAATGGACTTTTATTCGTGGTTAACTAATCCTGTTGCACAGCAGTTCAAAATGTATCAATTATTAAAATCACCGCTGAATCATTCACAAGTATGGGCTTTCACCCACACGCACTTGGGCGTGATTCCAGAATCACTGTCGTGATCGTCTGTATTTAGCTCCCCACTCAACTCGGGAGGAGTTGGGAAGAGGGAGTCAATGTGCTACCTGTGATAAAAGCTACAATTGGCTGGCGAATATGTTATAAAGACATTCCCAGCAATGAAAGCGATAACTCAGGAAAGATCGATCGAATAAGTGCTACTATACGACTACATCTCGCGCGTCAGAAAACGGGAGCCTATGAAGTCTGGCGAGGAGTGCACTGACAAGATGTACTCTGTAATTCCCCGCTAGCCGTGAATAATTGGCTGTGTAACGTACTAATGAGACCTAATATCAGCAGTACCGTTTGTATCATTAAGAGGGGCGGCTAACGAGAACCCAAGCCATGTTCTAAGCCAAGTAATTAAACAGAGAACCACGTCCCTATTAATCGTCTCACATGCAACCAGTATGATTCGATGAATCGAATGCAATGAAAAGAGCTAACACATAGGGTTTTCGGCGAGGACGCGAGAATATGAAAGAACTATGTTTGGGAAGATACGGCCGTGGCCTTGACCCAGGTGTCTACTGTGAACCATCTTCAGGGCTACTGACGGTCCAGTTCGAACCCACCGCGTTGCCAATTCGCTCGCTAATAATTTAAAACTTGGAACCATCCTAACACACATAGAAAAAATCGAAAATTAAGAAACTTCCCCGGTGAGGCCGAACTGGGAGAGGGTTCGAAATTTGGACTCTGAAGCAAAACAGCATAGTAAGCAAGCGGAAGCATTTTTTCACCCAGTGGCGAACTGTCCCTCCTCCCACTCCAAAGGCATCAAATACATTGAAACTTTTTGCTTAGGAAGAAGAGATGCATATAGACCCTTAAAATAATGCACACGTTAAATACGTCTATAGAAAGAAACAATTATACAACACATTTTACTGAATGTTCTTCAATTTGAACAACACGATGGACCTGACCCACCTGCTTAATAAAATCGTTTCGTAACACAATCCATTCCGTCGGTAATATGCGTTGACCACTGAAGTTTTTTCATAGAACTCTAGCGATCTGTATATATTATGATGCCGCGCCCACAGAAATTACTAGTATAACAATACAAGCTATGGCATACTGTATAATCTCTCGTTTCCACAAATTAAACAAGTAATGCGATTTACAAGTCTGGGTATACTGATTAATAAACTACTCTCTTCATTATTCCTACACACGAATGCTTGAATAGCATCGGCAAATCTTGTGTAAAATCGGCTTTTATGCTGGACATCATTTTAAAAAATGCTCATGTAAGTATGTAAAAATCTGCACAGAATCATAGCATAAGGAGGCAACTGATACAGAAAGACGTAGCACCGAAATGCGTGCACAACCAGCCTCGCTCACTAGTTGATCCCAGAAGAAAACCGTTCCACTCAAAGAGCATCCCTTCAGAAGTAATGTAGGCTAACTTATATGTATGCTGTGATTTTCCACATCCTTTCCTTCAAGGCTCAAAACTTTGAAATTGCTTGAACGTTTACGAAGTAACCTTTCAGGAGACAATCCGTCTTTCCTAATTTGAAGTATACAGTAATATGTTTTAACAAAATAAAAGTTATATGATAATTAGTTACAGAATTATTTTACACTTTCAGGGCCAGTGAATGGCACAGGCAAAAGTAAACACAGGCCAAGCCTAGGTGGCAAAACACGTGCGTAAGTATTTGGCAACGAAGACACCATCTCACTAAAGTGTATGAAACAAGTTATCAGAGCGTATTATTAAAATATTCCAATAAAGTTGAAAATGCAACACAACTGAACTTGGTAATAAGGTTCCGAAAACAGTCAAATTTCCCCTTGGGAAAATCCACATTTTTTTTACAATACATAATTTAAGCAACAATAATTATCATCATTATTTTACATTTGACAGCTGGAAATCTCAGATGTTTGTATTTATTAAAAAAGGTAAAAATGCAAAAAATATTAATCGTCATAGAATATTTTTCCACTGTTAATTACGTTAATAGATCAAACATGGTTGTTATAGTAACATATGGACAAGTTCAATTATACTGAAATCTTATCGTGTCTCTACAGTTTCTAGCAACGCTGCACTTACACTATACATTCAATTCAGTGTATTCTTGTCTAATAAATGTACGTGAACTGCTCAATACATAAAATAAATAAATTCCACGATTTCGTTCTGAACAAGCATAATAATACAATAAAATGTCTGAAAAATTAGTGAAACTCCTTTCTTCTCAATAACGCACTACATCAAAGATTCATCCTTCACTGGGAATGGCACAGGCAAAAGTAAACACAGGCCAAGCCTAGGTGCCAAAACACGTGCGTAAGTATTTGGCAACGAAGACACCATCTCACTAAAGTGTATGTAACAAGTTATCAGATCGCATTATTAAAATATTCCAGTGAAGTTGAAAATGCAACACAACTGAACTTGGTAATGAGGTTCCGAAAAAAGTCAAATTTCCCTTTGGGAAAATCCACTTTTTTTTTTATTTATTTACAATTCGCTTTACATCGCACCGGCACAGATAGATCTTACGGCGCGACGATGGGATAGGAAAGACCTAGGAATGGCAAGGAAGCGGCCGTGGCCTTAACGTACAGCCCCAGCATTTGCCTGGTGTGAAAATGGGAAACCACGGAAAATCATCTCCAGAGCTGCCCAGTCCTTTGGGAAAATAAAATGAGCATAAATAATGGAACTCAATTAACGATTACTTTATCTGCATCGAAAGAAATGTTTTCGAGAAGCCATGATCGTTAAGGCGTTGAAGTCTAAACAGTCGGACACCGTAGTTAGCCGGTTCGAGTCCCGCTGGTCACCATCAGAATGTTGGCCGGTAGGGTAAAGGAGAAGGTGATATACAATTTCTAATCACTAGATTGCGTGCCAGAAATCTGGATTAAATTCCAAAGCTCTTCCAGTGCTCATACGGAGTGAACGCATATGACGCTGCTGATGGGACAAGGGTTGGTCAAACAAACAACGAAATGTTTTCCAGAGACATCTTTATGGAATTTTGATCTACAAGTGTTAGGATTCAGTGCATCGTAAGGGGGGAAACTACCAGGAATGAAATAATCAGTTCTCTGGAGTATGATGAGGAGACATTTTAGATATTGCTCTCAGTCACGGCCAACCATCAATACTACACATTACAGCCTGCACGGTTGCTAGGTAACACCGCGTCAAACATTCCGTATGGCCAATTTCGTGACGCATATTTTCAGATGCCCCCCCAGCCATAAGACATAAACATGTAAAAAAAAGAGAAAGCTATGGACTACTAATTAACACAAAAGACCGCTGTTAGAAACAAACGACGAGCAATAGCAATGAAGGTCATGTTTATTTGAGACACCATGCTGATCTTTACATTATGAATGCTAAAGCAGAACATGGAAGCACTGTACTTATTTCCTTGAATTCGTTACGGATCTTCAGTACAATAATTCAGTAATTATATTTCTTCCGTATAAACTAAGTTATCATCCTGCATCAATACCCGACTGAAACTAGGAATTATTATCATTATTATTTATTTTTTTTGCTAGTGGCTTTACGTCGCACCGACACAGATAGGTCTTATGGCGACGATGGGATAGGAAAGACCTAGGAGCTGGAAGGAAGCGGCCGTGGCCTCAATTAAGGTACAGCCCCAGTATTTGCCTGGTGTGGAAATGGGAAACCATCTTCGGGGCTGCCGACAGTGGGATTCGAACCCACTATCTCCCGGATGCAAGCTCAGAGCCGCATGCCCCTAACCGCACGATCAACTCGCCCGGTAGGAATTATTAAAACAAGCAATTTGTTCAAGCCTATCAGCTAATTCTTTATTGACAAAAAATTACTAACAAAATTGTTAGCGGAAATAGAGCCTCCGCGGCTCAGGCGGCAGCGCACCGGCCTAACACCGCTGTGTTCCGTAGTACAAATCCCGGTCACTCCATGTGAGATTTGTGCTGGACAAAGCGGAGGCGGGACAGGTTTTTCTCCGGATACTCTGGCTTTTCCTGTCATCTTTCATTCCAGCAACACTCTCCAGTATAATTTCATTTCATCTGTCAGTCATTAATCATTGCCCAAGAGGAGTGCGACAGGCCTCGGCAGCCGGCACAATTCCTATCCTCGCCGCAAGATGGGGTTTCATTCACTCCATCCCTGATCCGGTCACTGACTGGAAAACAGGTTGCAGGTTTTCATTTTCATTAGCGGAAATACGCACAAAACGTCGTTCGTCGCGGCTAACCTGTCTGTATAGCACCACAGCAAGTAGTGGAGACTTTGCATGTTTTGTGAGGAAGGTGGCAGGTTGTTTTTTTTTTTTTTTTTTTTTTTCCAAGGTCATGGACACTGAGGTATGATTCACCCGCTTGCCGTGCGCATTCGTTAGTCTGGCAGTCTCTTTAGTGCCTGTTAGTTTCTTAGTATGTAGTCAACTACTACATGATTTTTATTGTATTACCACACCGTATGTCTAGTCCGGCTCCATGGCTAAATGGTTAGCGTGCTGGCCTTTGGTCACAAGGGTCCCGGGTTCGATTCCCGGCAGGGTCGGGAATTTTAACCATCATTGGTTAATTTCCCTGGCACGGGGGCTGGGTGTATGTGTTGTCTCATCATCATTTCATCCTCATCACGACGCGCAGGTCGCCTACGGGTGTCAAATCAAAAGACCTGCACCTGGCGACCCGAACCCGTCCTGGGATCACCCAGCACTAAAAGCCATACGCCATTTATTTACCGTATTTCTATATATAATTACAATGTTGTTGCTCTGGTGAAGTTTTATTGTACTGTACTGTTTTGAATCAAAATCCTAAAAATCTATTATGACCGCACTTAAGATGGTAAACTGCCAACCTTTACCTCTCTGTCGAAATGAAATGGCGTATTGCTTTTAGTGTCGGGAGTGTCCGAGGACTGCAGCACGGCAGGTGCAGGTCTTTTGATTTGATACCCGTAGGCGACCTGCACGTCGTGGTGAGGATAAATTGATGAAGACGACACATTCACCCAGACCCCGTGCCAGCGAAATTAACCAACGATGGTTAAAATTCCCGACCCTGTCGGAAATCGAACCCGGGACCCCTGTGACCAAAGGCCAGAACGCTAACCACTTAGCCATGAAGCCGGACCTCATTGTCGAAATTCGCTCAAATAGCATCAAAAACGTACACCATTTTGTAGGGTTTTTCTTCCTTTCAATGTTGTAGGTATGCAACAACCCCGTCCACTATATCCCACAAACCCGGGTAGTTTTTGTTGTCTATACATTTTTGCCCCCACCCAACTCCACTTCTAATTCCCAATCGCCGCTACTGTCTTGCACTGTATTTGAAAGAAAATGGCCACATAATAAGTGACATAAAAAATAAAATGGGGTACGCTGTGTTGGGATAAGGCCAGAAGCTTTCTTTCAACATGAATACATCGTGTGAATGGAGAGAGTGCAAATACATACTGTACAGTAGTTTCAATAAATAAATAAATAAATAAATAAATAAATAAATAAATAAATAAATAAATAAATAAATAAATAGAAACCGAGCTCGATAGCTGCAGTCGCTGAAGTGCGGCCAGTATCCAGTAATCGGGAGATAGTGGGTTCGAGTCCCACTGTCGGCAGCCTTGAAAATGGTTTTCCATTTTCACACCAGGCAAATGCCGGGGCTGTACCATAATTAAGGCCACAGCCGCTTCCTTCCAACTCTTAGGCCTTTCCTATTCCTTTCCTAGCTAGCTCAATAAAAAAACATTTCAGTATCATAATATTACTTACTGTTCCAGTTTTAACATATCACCATAAATTAAAGAATTATTGGAATCGTAATGAACGGGTACTACTTCTAATTGTAGTTTCCTGAAAATTCCGTTTGTATAAATTCCCCACATGCCTGAACATTTTCAAATTTCTTCAGTAAGTTTGGAATTTCATCTCACAGTTATTACAGTGTTTGTAACTGTTTAAACGTGTTCTACGCAGTTCACAAGATTCTGTGCAAAATGACTTATTACACTTAAACTGGATAAACGGGCGTGTTCCCTACGCACTCTCAAAGTATACTGGCCGCCCGAAACTGAAAGACAGAAGAGGAAACGTACAGAATGGAAAGCTGAAGACAGCTTCTCTGATCAGTAGTCAAGCCAAACATAGGGCTGGCTGCCATGCTGAAAACGAGATGATGATGCTTGTTGTTTTAAGGGGCATAACATCGAAGGTCATCGGCCCCTATGGTACTAAATGAGACGAAATGTGGTGACAATTACAAAGAATAAAAAAATTCACCCACTGACCCGAATTCAAAACGCGATGATGAGGAATGAATTGATGAATATGAATTTAAAACAATCAGTGGATAAGACGCGCATTGCCTAACATTCCCAGAAACAATATTACTGACCAAGGGACTGCTTCTAAAGCCCAATCCTGAATCGATGATGCTTGTGTGAATGGGTCAATATCTACGTCAACGATCCCGCATAATGGCACTTATCGCTAGTAAAGGAGAACTATGGTATTTCTCAAGCTGCGGTACTAATCAAAGGTAGCGTAAACTCACGGTGTTCCAAACATTAAGGTACTACTCACAAGTATTGTACGTCGTACAGGTAACGCAGACTTATGGCGTTTCTCACACAATGGCGCCACTCAAAGCCAACGCAAACCGATGAGGTTTCTCACCTAGGTGTACTAATCACGGGCGCCGGCATTCCCGTGGTGTTCCTCACATAGTGGGTACCAATCATAGGCAACGCAGACCCACGGTGTCGCTCATATAGTGGTACAACTCACAGGCTACGCCCAGACCCGAGGTGTTGCTCACATGGGTACGACACACGGGTACTGGAAACCTACAGTGAACCCCGCTTCACTGCTACGAATCACAAAACTATTGAGTACCTAACAGAATGGTACTACTCGCAAATAAAAGCGATCCAAGGTGTTCCCCGCGTGAAGGTGCTAATCAAAAGTAGTTTCATGGTTCTAATACAATCATCCCTTGGCCGCCCCTTTTAGTCGCCTCTCACGACAGGCAGGGGATACCGTGGGTGTATTCTTCATTTGCGTCCCCAACCCACAGGGGGTAGTGTGTTTGGTCCGCGAGAGGTATTTTATTTCGCTCAAGTCCGCCGGTAAGCCGGTTAGGAACCCCCTATCCTCCACCTGGAACGCGCCACGTGGGAGTATCACCTCTCCCCCTGCTACGCCAGCGTAGTAGGTTCGTGGGCTGAAAACGAGTAAACACGAGACAGACGTCAGTTGATACCGTCAAGATCCCTAGAAAATGGCAACATTTCAAAAAACTCTTCACATTCTGTGAGCGAACACCGAGAAGTGCGTCGATACCTCGTCGTTACCTTGGAATATTTTCGAATTCGTTCTTACTGGCAGACGTGTAAACTCTTGCCCTACGTATGCGTCTACACAAGTTGACTGTGCTGTGTGCGGTTTATTTTATTTTTAATAAAGTTTCAAAAATCTTCCCTATATTCCTCTCGAACAAGTTCTTCAAACTGGTAAGCCGATTTCTCTAACCACGTATTCACGTCAAATATCCTGGTCAGAGAAGTAGCCTTCGGTTCCGATTCCCGTACAGGTCAGGGATTTTTCGCCCCGTCTAGTTGATGCATCTAGGTGGGTGCTTGTATTCGTATTAATACACTTCTTCATTTACAATACCAACTACGTCATAGAAAACTACGACAGTGAACACATTATGCCACACAAGGCCAGCAAAGGCATTTGACCGTAAAACGGGGCTTAATCCACATGTAGCACCACTCCCTAAATAACTGAGAAACGACCAGAAAGAAACAGAAGAAGACATGTTTTAAAAAAAAAGACATCTTATTAACCGTACTTGGTATGTAGGTGACTCCGAGATGCCCAATTTGTCTTGTTGGCCTCCTACTTCCTTTAAATGATAAGATCCTAGAGTATCCTTCCTGTAATGTACACAGAACTCATCACCCCTGGGGAGAAATAGCTATGCTCGGTCAAGATAAAGATAATGTAAATATTTTGTATTCTTGTAATACTGACAAAGGTTGTGGAAAAGCAGCATAAACTCTCGATCACATGAGAATGAAGAGTACAACCGTGCGTCAAACTTTCCTCTCTTGAGTGTTTTCGTCGAGACCCTTAAAAACCTGCTAAACGTTACAGTAATTAATGGTAAAATGATGTTGAGCCATGGCCTCAGCTACACTGTGCCCGGTTCCATGGATAAATGGTTCGTATGCTGGCCTTTGGTTAAGCGCGTCTCGGGTTCGATTCCCGGCCGGGTCGGGGATCTTAACCTTAATTAATTCCGATGGCTCGGGGGCCGTGTGTGTGTGCGCTGTCTTCATCATAGATAGAGCCCCATTCTTACAGACGCGCAGGTCGCTTGTACGGCGGCAATTCACAAGACCTGCACTCTTCTTATTCCTGCAAGAAGTAAGCTCGTACTTTTACGTGACTGCTGAAATAGTGATAATGATCACAGAACCTCCAGTTTTGCGTGCAACCCGAACCAGGGACATGACTTTTCATTTCAAAAAATCCCACATACATTGGCCAGGATTCGAACCACGACCACCGCGGTGAGAGGCCTGTGATTATGCCACTCTGCTGTCACGCCCCCAAAAATCCAGCTACCTCTGCCAGGACTGAATCCGCAACCTTGGAGGATCCGGAGCCCGACCTCTAACACTAAGCCATTGAGGGAGCAAGACTAGATTTAAAGAGAGTTCTCTCATTGTAGGTTATGTCCATTAAACTACTCGATATTTTTTTAAATCACTGTTCACGGTTTAATTTCGGCCACTTAAAGCAGCTGAACGAATCAAACGACAACAAATCCACAGTCTATTTGGCTAACCAGTCGGAAGTGCCATTACCTAATTATAATTCTCAACAACACGATACGACTTCCTGTACAAATATGTAGTATGCAGCAGGTCAACTAGCACTAACTTCTGCGACCAGGACATTGACAGTGTTGTAGAATAACTGCCAAAATTCTCCATCTCTCTAGTTAATTTGAGGTTTTAGGAAAAAGATTCGACCAAAACTCGAAATTGACCTTTTTTGCCACAGGGAACACGTGGTCTACGATCAAATGAACTGAGGTAGTGCACTAAAATAAATGCAGTTTTCTCAAAACGGCATCTTCATATTTTATTCAGAATGTTCCACCTACATCAAATTGTGTCCAAATTCAAAGAAATGTTTCATGAATGTTCAAATTTAGACCAAAAAATAAAATTCCAGAGCAAAATTTCAGGCAAAACCTTTTTCCCTAAAAAAGTTACACCGGTCGAGTTGGCCGTGCGGTTAAGGGCAAGCGGCCGTGAGCTTGCATCCAGGTGATAGTGGGCTCGAACCCCACCATCGGCAGCCCTGAAAATGGTTTTCCGTGGTTTCCCATTTTCACACCAGGCAAATGCTGGGGCTGTACCTTAATTAAGGCCACGGCCGCTTCCTTCCCACTTCTAGCCCTTCCCTGTCCCATCCTCGCTCCCCCTGTGGGTGGGGGCCTGTCGTAAGAGGCGACTAAAAGGGGCCCCAGGGCTCTGAACTTTGGAGCGTGGATTGGCGACCACGGGGCCCTTAGCTGAGTCCTGGCATTGCTTCCACTTACTTGTGCCAGGCTCCTTACTTTCATCTATCCTATCCGACCTCCCTTGGTCAACTCTTGTTCTTTTCCGACCCCGACGCTATTAGGTTTGCGAGGGCTAGGGAGTCTTTTATTTTCATGCCCTTCGTGGCCCTTGTCTTCCTTTGGCCGATACCTTCATTTTTCGAAGTGTCGGACCCCTTCCATATTTTCCCTCTGATTAGTGTTATATAGAGGATGGTTGCCTAGTTGTACTTCCTCTTAAAACAATAATCACCACCACCACCTCCCATCCTCGCCATAAGACCTATCTGAGTAGCGGAGTTGCTATGGTAACCACTACGTCAGTGGCTCTGCTGGTGGAAACCCCTTCGCCCCGTGCCTCACCGGGCGTGTGCATTATTCTGATCTCCCAACAATATATTTCATCACCAGAGTGCGACTGTGGTGCCTCTCGACAGACGATCCCTCATATTGTAAGTGAATGTTTACGACTTTCTTATCCTACAGAGGTAGCCCGAGTGATTTTTTGGAACCAACAGAGGAAGCCATACAGTGGATCACCCAACTGGACATTCTGCTATATTTAAATCTTGCTCCCAAGAAACATGTTTCTTGTCTGTGCATATTTGCAAATATTATGTACTTGTATATGTATCTAACTTGTTGCCATACGCCAATAATAATAATAAGAAGAAGAAGAAGAAGAAGAAATAGCAATTCTTAGCAACTCCCACCCCACAAACTAGTTTAACGTCGCGCTAATACATCGAAGAACTCCTGCGGGACTAAATTCCGGCACCTCGACGTCTCCGAAAACCGTTAAAGAGTAGTTAGTGGGACGTAAAGCAAATAGCATTATTATTATTAATACATCGAAGGTTTTCGGCGACTCAGGAAAGGGGAAGGGCTAGGATTGGGAAGGTAGCGAGCGGCCGTGGCCTTAATAAAGGTACAGCCCAGCATTTGCCTGGTGTAAAAATGGGAAACCACGGAAAACCATTCTCAGGGCTGTACGCGACCGTAACCGCAAGGCCACTCGCTCGGTTCAGCAACTCTAAGCGACATGAAGCAATTGGTGACTCACTGAAATATTTACACATCTATAGTAGTCGATTCATCCTGACTTCTCTTGATAATTTTTAAACACAAATCGCTTGGTCTTTTTTTTTTTTTTTTTTGCGCGACTAGGAGCTTGCATCCGTTAGATAGTGGGTTCGAATCCCACTGAATATGGTTTTCCGTGGTTTCCCATTTTCACATCAGGCAAATTCTGGGACTGTACCTTAATTAAGGCCACGGCCGCTTCCTTCCAACTCCTAGGCCTTTCCTATCCCATCGTCGCCATAAGACCTATCTGTGTCGGTGCGACGTAAAGCCACCTAGCAAAAAAGATTTACAGACACGTAAAAGAACTCCTGAGGTTCCGGCACCTCGGAGACTGCGAAAACCGTAAAAGTATTCAGTGGGACGTACAGCCAATAACACTATTCCATTCTAGCACACCGGCGTCTCCGAAAACGCAAAAGTAGTTAGACGTAAAACAAATAACATTATTATTAATTACTATTGTGTGCTTCTGTAGTAGTTGGTAATGTGTCGTGTAATGTGTAAATACATGAAGGTTTGACACTAACCATTTGGCGAAGGAGTCTGACATTTTCGTCCCTCATACACGTAAGGTTACAATCACCGAAATATTTCTCTCCGAGCTTTGCTCTTCCAGACGGTTAAAATAACTATAGGCACTCAAAATGTATAGAAGAAAAAAATGGGAATGGATAACCCCAACCCCGCTAATGATAAACGCCACCCTCGTCCACTCTATCAAACCTTACATGCATTCCGGCCGTTACAAAGGTAAACTACACTGATACTTCAATGAATTATATTAAATTATATAAAAATGACGCGTAAAGCATGTTGATATCGTTCCGACAATGGATGACCTTGTTACAGAGTAGGATATCTCTGTAATCACCAGTAGTTAACTGCTAGAGATAATTTCACACATTACATCCCAATATGACAATTTAACATAGTATGTAGGCTCTATTGTATGCTCTCGTGGCCACTAAGTTATTAACTTATTAATATCTATTCTATCTCGTATTATCAGCCTTCATGCTCAATACGCTTGCTTCTTGCTATTTGTTTTACGTCGCACCGACACAGATATATAGGTCTTATGGCGACGATGGGACAGGAAAGGAACAGCACCAGCATTTGGCTGGTGTGAAAATGGAAAAACACGGAAAACCATCTTCAGGGCTGCCGACAGTGTGGTTCGAACCCACTATCTCCCGGATGAGAACTCACAGCTGCGCGCTCCTAACCGCTCGGCCAACTCGCCCGGTGCTCAATACGCAAAGCAGAAGAGATATTACTATTTTAGCTTAGCGAAGATAATTTGATTTACAAGGATACTGTAAAGGAGATGTGAAACAGAAGCAAGGTTGAGTTTTAAATGACTGTTGATATGATTATAGCCACATGAACCAATTTTACGCACTTGGAACCAGGGTCTGGTGATTATTGTTTTAAGGGTAGTACAACTGGGCAACCATCCTCTCCTATAACGTTAATCGGGGGTAAAGTGGAAGAGGCCTGTTTCTCCGAAGAAAGAGAGAATCGGCAAAACTAAAGGAAAGGCCTTGAAAGGCGTGGAAGCTAATGACGTCAGGGTAAGAAGAGAACAAGAGTGACTAAGGGAGGTCGGATAGAAAAGGCGAATGTGAGGAGCCCGCAAACTCCAAATCACAGAGATGTAATCTCTTTTTTTTTTTCTCTCAAACTTCCCACGTGTTGTGGTTGGAATTCGAACAGTGAGCGCCTTGGTGAGAAGGCAGTGATAATGCCACCCGGCTGTCAAGCTGGCATTTAAAACAGAAACAAGAAGTGTTGTTATCAATGAAGTAATCTACCAACTCCGAGGAAAATAGTTACTAAAACATATCCTCCGGCATTTATTTTCCAAGTTTTTGCAATGACAGTAAACTAGAAAAGTGCTTTAGGAAACTCATTTACTTTCAAGGTTAAACCTTGTTGATTATGCAGGTGGAAAACTGGACCTGGTCTTTGATGAAATTCTGATGTCATACCTTCCTGTTCGATCCCCGGTATGTTCATTCTTCTGTATAAACTATCTTCCCCTGACGCCATCTTTTGAAGCTTTCTTCCTGATTAACGATATCAACTGCTGACTTCGAAATAAAACTCGGCGGTAAGGGGGAGGGGTTAGAATATATCCACAGTATCTCCAGCTTGTAGTTACAGACGCTTAAAAGGGGAACTCAGAGGAGCTCTCATTTAATAATCTTAATAGGGCTATCAATTTTTCATTCGTTCGAGCGCAACTAATGTACACCACTGAAAACAATAAGCGAGTTTTTCCCGGCTTATTTTAACTGTAGTGTACATTACAAGTATAAATTATGTCTAGATACATAAACCATTATTCTCTTCGCAAGTTTAGGAGATAAACCACTATCGTTACTGTCACCGGAAATTTTCTCTATAAGGACTTTTATATCAAACGTTGTTCAAAATATTTCTGTCAAGCACTAAATTTAGTTTCATAAAACGATCTAGGTCCGCCTCTGTGGTGTAGTGGTTAGTGTGATTAGCTGCCACCCCCCGGAGGCCCGGGTTCGATTCCCGGCTCTGCCACGAAATTTGAAAAGTGGTACGAGGGCTGGAACGGGGTCCACTCAGCCTCGGGAGGTCAACTGAGTAGAGGTGGGTTCGATTCCCACCTCAGCCATCCTGGAAGTGGTTTTCCGTGGTTTCCCACTTCTCCTCCAGGCGAATGCCGGGATGGTACCTAACATAAGGCCACGGCCGCTTCCTTCCCTCTTCCTTGCCTATCCCTTCCAATCTTCCCATCCCTCCACAAGGCCCCTGTTCCGCATAGCAGGTGAGGCCGCCTGGGCGAGGTACTGGTCATACTCCCCAGTTGTATCCCCCGACCAAGAGTCTGAAGCTCCAGGACACTGCCCTTGAGGCGGTAGAGGTGGGATCCCTCGCTAAGTCCGAGGGAAAAACCGAACCTGGAGGGTAAACAGATGATGATGATGATGATGAAAACGATCTAGGCCTATCCAAAACACTCGTGATTCCCAGCAACACGATAAGGTCAACTTTTCTCGAAACTAAGCATAGGATGTATCTTTATGAATGAAACTATCTATGTATTTCAGAAAACAGTAAACATATACCTTGCCCCTATTGTTAAAACAATCTTAATAGTATTATGTGACAGTTGATATAGTACTCATAGCCTATGGACCTCCAGTTTTATATAAAAACTGAACCACTTTTCATTTCAAAAATATCATGCTCATGTTGTTTTATTTCGGATATGAATGAACATGTAAATTACTTCGTAGGCTTATGCCAATTTCGTCTGTAGTAAGTACGTTAGTATTCACGTGAGTCTATGAATAGGTCGTGGCCTTGAGGAATTCACGATCAAGTTAAACCCCCCGGAAGTATTCAGAATCCTCATTTCTCATACATAGGGTCAGATAAAAAGGTAATTTCTCCCTTTTGTCCATCAAGGATGAAGAGTATCATCGTCAGTAGATATAGTCAAGCATATAGTCCAGTGTGAAACACTTCCAAAGACTTCCTCTTACAGTAATCAGCAGGTAGATTAATTCACGAACATGCCACATACAACTATACACACCACTTTAATTTTCTAGTTATATTTGGGTCTTCCCTGAAGAAAAAACACGGCTATGCCTCGTATCCCAAGTTATAAAGTAACCATTAAAACAGGTTTACTCTAAGCGACTGAATCTCTTACATACGTAATTTACATTACATATATCTTCATTATAGACTCTTATGCCTTTCAGTGTTCAGTCTGCAAGCCTCTTGAATTTACTAAACGCCTCCACAATCGTTTATTTTGTAACTGTAGCTCCGTGATCTCGTTTAGTTCCATTCGCTAAGTTTGTTTCCAAGAGTCCCTCGTCTGTCAAATTAAAGTGGGACTTCGTAACTCCCGTAGATCCGAGGCTTGCTTAAAATATTCTGAGCTTTGTAAATTCTGTGAAGCAGGATGCAACCCTACTGATACATAATCCCAGTGAGAATCTCTCCTCTAACGGGTTAGGGACTACGATGGAGTGTATAGCCAAATACAGTAGAGTACTGTATTTGGTATAGCCTAACCGCCCGAGCATAAGGAGGGCCATGACTCAGAATATGTCCGAGATGCCCACTCCCGTTCCATAGCAACTGGTATTCCTACTCTCATGATCACTTGCTATCCGCTGCCCGTGGTTCACGAACTAGGACGTCGTACATTCACCCACCCTACGAACCATCTACGGCTGAATTTATTCTTTTAATTTTTTTATAAACCAAACTTCTCTTACTTATTACATAGTTACCGCAGTAGGTTTCCTTTTACTTGAGCTTGGCGACTTACGAGCGTTGCTATCTTGTAGACTACATTCTCATAAACGAATTGAAATTAAAATATTAGAACCCATTAAATGAGGGTAGAACGGATTAATACGCCAGATTTGTATTTTTCGTTCATAAAGGCCTAAATGCAAAATCAAGTATGAACACGTAAATCGCTCACTTAAAGGTTATTTGATTAGATCTGCCAGCGTACGCAAAAAGACAGTGCGGATATTTTTAATGAAGACGAGTGCGGAAATTACTTTTACAGCTTCCAGCATTAGACACAAGAAAGAAGCATTTCATATTACACCCTTAGGAGCGTAAGGTCGTTCATGCACGCTTTAACAGGCCGATTCCTTTAATGTCGGTGAAAGGGATATTGACATAGACGTTGTGTATGTGTATACGCTTCCCATGCTGGTTACTATGGCGACAAGTGAAAACCAGTTTCACCGCCTAGGTCGCTATGGCAACCAGCCGAAACCAATGCCTGTGGCCCTCGCCTTTTCCAGACTACTCCTCTCACTCCCCTTCCATCAGGAAACCCGGATGACCCGACACGAAACAATCTGCATAATTCATGGATCATGTGTTTATTACATAATAAGGTGCCTCTTCCAGCAACAGATGATAAACGCAGAGTACTGGAAACTTAAACTACATAGATAAATACAAGAACATGTTGTTTTTTTTTTTTTTACTTGAAACTGTAGCACGGAGTAACTTTGTTTGTATGTTTAATAATAACCTGGTAGCTCTTTAACCTCAGCGGCAGACAAAAATGGCCTGCTGTAACACAAGAGCAAAACCATCTTCGATCTCGACAACATTCGGTCACACCTAAATTGCGATACAGAAGAGCATACGTCACTCATCATACGAAACTGATAAAATTGAGTAAGATTGAAGATACATCATCAATCTCGATTAATAAAAGTTTGTAAAACGAGATATTTAACAACAGCCGTTTTCATATACCATCGCCGTAACTAACACTTAACACTTGTAAAAAGTAACAATTATCAGAGCAAAGTAACGTCTCCTTTAAAAGTTTACGTAGCGACGATCACAGCTGTGCAAAGTTCAGACGTGGACACGGCATCCACAGAGTTAAATTACAAGCGAAATGAGACAAACAGCTGATCACAAAACACAGTACCAACACCAACAGAAAATCACCTTCATAATACGCACGTCTTGTGATAAACAAACCAATACAAATTTGCATATATAATAAAATGGGTCAAATATCAGCCATTACGCGTCGGGGCTAATAAGGAGAAACGTGCGTGCAGAGGCTAAAAGACAACAAGAATATCAACAAAATAACAAATTAACAGCAGTCTTGCTTTTCTCTGTTAAGTACCACGACTAATGTTTATTGCTGAGAAATGAGAGTAAACGTGCAACACTTACGTTATTATAAAATATCGGCTACAGCTGATACACTATCTTCTACCATCACAACTTACCGAGCTACGAGCTACAACACCCAAAACATCTGAGAAGCTTAATCCACGCTGCACTACTGTTTACTGTTACCTCGAATAAAACCGGAAATGGTAAACAACATAGTGATTGATCATATATATATCTCTTGCATTTCTTACATACAAAGGCAGCAAGTGCTATTTAAAAATTGGTGCAATTTTAATAATTATATTCATATACCTTATCTGAAGTGAGGATATGTATAAAGAACAATTAAAGAGTTCATCATTTTTCTTTTGTGGTTGAAGACTTTCTTCTGTTATTTTGTTGCCAACACTTCAAAACGAATAATTCGAGAGAGTGCAGTTGCAGTACGAGTAAAGCATGTCACACCGCGCACGCGCGGCAAGCGGCAGCCTTTTCAAATCTGCTAATTTGAACTGAGTTCCATAAGAAAGCAGTACTCAAAGTACCAGTCACAAAATAAACATATTCAAGCTCATTTATTTTAAACAATAGAGTAGCCGCCCGCTACTACGTTCACACATGAGGGATGTATAAATAATACGTCGAACAGTACAAAATATTAGCTACAAAACATCATTCATACACGAAATAACTGCGTGCTGTTGATGGCCATAATGCTCCACATTCCTCAAATTAAGCTATATTAATATTATGAAACCTTCTCTGCATGATCAGTGCTGCTCATTATTTAGGTGACTGCAGTCAACTGCTGTTAGTCAATAAATCTTACCTTTGATTACACCTTTCCAGTCCAAAATAAGATTACCTACTAGATATTCTAGTCTCCTTAATTTATGCCATATAAGGGTTATTAAAAAGAACTGAAAATCTGACGTGTTTGTAGAAAGTGTATTTCACATGAATAATACTATCTTTCCTTATAATAATTATACAGGGTGTCCTTGAAAAAGGTTCCAATATTTCCAGAGGACAAGAACATAACGCACTAGTCAACGTACAGTATTTCACTAGGTACTATAGACTAAATTGCCAGGCTGAGTGGCTCAGAGAGTTAAGGCGCTGGCCTTCTGACCCCAACTTGGGTTCGATCCTGGCTCAGACCGATGGTATTTGAAGGTGCTCAAATACACCAGCCTCATGTCGGTAGATTTATTGGCATGTAAAAGAACTCCTGTAGGACAAAATTCCAGCACCTATGAAAACCGTAAAAGTAGTTAGTGGGACGTAAAGCAAATATTAAAAAAGAAAAAGGAAAGAAGACCAGACCAAATTGCTCTCGCAGTCAGGTCGGTCAGTTTCGTCACGTGTACAGTAGTGTTCAAATGGTGCATGTTTTGTTGTGACACTGGAGTACTGTAATTGGTATTCTTGTCTTTCTTCTCTGGCCTTACAGGATGTAATGGAGGCTTATTATTCAACATGGGATACGGTCAATATGATCTTCTGTTATGGGCAAGCAAACGAAAGTAACCTACGGGCATGTAATCTGTATGCTGACAAATATCCAACATGCCGCACACCGTTTGTAAAGTTGTTTAGTGCTCTGTTCCACTGCCTTTCAGAAAGTGGATCCTTTGCACCATGAACAAGTGATCGTGGCAGACCTCAAACAATTCGTACACCTAATTATTTATTTAGCATATGGAACTACACATGAAATAAAATAAAATAAAATGTTGAAAATATAAAAACAAACTATTAGAATTTGAATGTGGATTGTTCAGTCCACTGAAGTAAGGATGGAGCAGGCAACAAAAAGTTATATGTCCATGATACAAACGTAGAGGGCATTCAGTCACTATACACTGAATAGTCTGTCGACCTGTACACAATCGCATGCCAGTGATTGCACTTTGCCCCTCTTGTGTAGCAGGTAGCCATATCTTCCATGGTTTGTTTTCACTTTGTTTAGAGTTACCCAAGTTTTTCAAGGAAGCTCAAATCCAAGAGCCTTTGTCTTTATGTCCTGGAAGTCATGAAGAGCAGGAGTTGTTTCCTCATTCTATTTTTGAGTCCACTTTGTTGTAATGTGGAGGTTCTCTTGTTTTAACTGTTAGGGTGTGGCTATAGGGGGTTTTCATGATTTGAGTCTTCTGTTTCCAGTGGCAGTAGGGCTATCCCTGCCTATTGGAAGATTTGGGTTAATGTTTATCTTCCGGTGCTTATGAACCAAAGTAACCTGTCAATGAAGATTTGCAGGTGCTATGAGGCTGAGGGCAAGGAGCCAGTATGTGGGTGTGGATGTAATTGTTTCCGAGATTAACCTCATAGTGCAGTTCAACTGGGCATCTATATTTCCTACATATGGACTGTTTAGCCAATCAGGTGCATATTCAGCTGCCGAGTACACCAGCCTTAGAGAGGAGCATCTAAGGATGTTAGCAGAGGCTCCCCATATAGTGCCACGCAGTATGTGAATGATGATGTTCCTGGTTTTTAGTTTGCAGGCTAGATGTTTCAAATGATGTTCCTGGATTTTAGTTTGCAGACTAGATGTTTCAGATGATGTTTTTAAGTGGTGGCAGTGGTGGAGGTGGTGGTGGGGGGGCTGATTCTTGTTTTAAGAAGAAGTACAACTGGGCAACCATCCTCTATTAACACTAACCGGAGGGAAAGAACGGTAGAGGTCCAACACTACAAAAAATGGAGGTATTGACCAAAGAAGGAGAAGGGCCAAGAAGGGCATGAAAATGAAAGACTCACTAGGCCTCAGAAACCTAATTCTGTCGGGGTCAGAAAAGAACAAGGGAGGTCGGGTAGGATAGATGAAAGTGAGGAGCCTAGCACAAGTAAGTGGAAGCAATGCCAGGGTTCGGCTAAAGGGCCCATGTACGCCAACTGACGCTCCCAAGTAAAAAGCCCCTGTGGCTCATTTTAGTCGTCTCTTACGATAGGTAGGGGATGTATTCTACCGCCCCCACTCACAGGGGGCTGCTGTTTGTAAGACAGAGTTTTGTCCAGAGTTATTCCCAGGTACTTCGGCGACTTATTTTTATGAAGAAGGTTGCTATTAAAGTATACTTTGAAGTTCTTGTTTGCAAGTCGGTTGTTCAAATATGAGCACGTTGTCTCTGTTTTGTATAAGTTAGGTTTCAGTTGCCACTTGCAGAAATAATCACCTAGATGGGGGAGCTACTTATGCCTGACTGCCAAAGCAATGTCATCAGCATACATAAGCTTCCGTGCTTTTGTTTTAGACTGATGTATACAAGTAGAAGTCCAGCCCTGCGGTGTACGGGGCAACACGTCTGCCTGTCACCCGACGGCCCCGGGTTCGATTCCTGGTCGGATCAGGGATTTTTTAATTAAAATGATTAATATCCCTGGCCTGGGGACTGGGTGTTTGTGTCGTCCTTAACGTTCCTTTCCTCACATTCAACACTTTACACTTCCGCCATTTACAAAATACACGCAGGCTCCTCACGTATGGTGCAAGTAGGGGGAAAATATATCTTTAGGTCGACACCCTGAACAAATAGCATTTTTTTAAATTAAAAAAAAAAAAGTTGAATAAAAGGGGAGCAAGAACTGAACCTTGTGGAAGGCCATTATCCAGTTTTCTTGGTCTGCTGATGTCGCTGCCAAGCTCAATTTGGAATACCCAGTTACTTAGTGTTTTATTTATAAGATTAACTTATTATTCTCCCTTGAACTGTGTGAAGAAGTTTGCAGATTAGTCCTTGTCTCCAAGTCATGTGTAGATGTAATGTCCACAAACACTGCAGAGGTTTTTAAGCCTTTTTGGAAACCTGCTTCAATACAGGTAGTCAGGTTAAGAATCTGGTTAATGCAGGTACACTGAGGTCTGAATCCAGCTTGTTCCACAGGGACTTGTTCAAGAATTTATGTCCAATTGTGTTATAAGCAGTCTTTCCAGGATTTTGTAACATACATTTAACAATGCAATTGGACAGCAGCTTTCTGACCTCAGGATGGTAATTGTACCGGCTGGTACACCTCTACGCCGCACATTTGAATTTTCCACCTTAAAGTACTCCTCTGCAGGAGAAACTCTGAACTTTAAAAACTGGATCAACTCATAAGTTTCTCAGAAGATGTCACTACCGTAAATTTTGTGATTACGAAGTTGTCAATACTGTGTGGATTTCAACTTGTTTTGTTTTCCATTGATTAAGAAGTGTGGACATTCTCTTATAGATGTCTCTACTAAAAAACTATGACCATGCACCCTGGTGCGAAGGGGAAGAACTTTATTTGAAGAAATTTTGTATTCTTAAGTTTGTTCTTTACTAAATTTCGTTCTTTCATTTGTGGGTTGGCAATATAAATCTTTTCTTTCCGCCAGTTTTAAACTTAGCCAATCCAGAATTTCTGTAATTAATTTTTGACCAATCGTGCCTTTCTTCTTCGATTTTGATGTGTAACTGTAAGCTACCCAATAAATGTCTGTGGGTGTGTCTTAATTATTCACGAAAGGTCTCGAATCTTCCCCGAGAGTATAAAAACTGCTGATTTTCCTGTCTCTCGGCCACTCGAACAACATCTAGCATAGTGTATGGAAGTGTAGCAGGAAGGGGGGAGCGCCTCTTTCATCCGGCAGCAGCTCTTCAACAAGGTAATGGCCACTTAACATCTTTATTTCTTGCTAGCTCAGCAGTTTAATCTGCGGAGAAGGGCCAAAACCTTTGCTATGTAATAAACATGTAATCTCCCATCGTTTTGTAAAACTTCAAATATCTTTAACTGTAATTCGGAGATAGAGAGTGCTTTACCCTCTCAAGTTCCCCTTCATACTAGTTTGAGGTGACTACGTTTTGTAACTGGTTTTCTTCCTTTCTGTAATGTCTTAAATTTTTTTTTTTATATGAGTCACCTCCATAGTTTAGGAATAGCCCCTGTTTCATCGGCCTAGTGCCTCTTAGGTTTTAAAAGGCTTCATGTAGGAGTGCAAGCAACGCCTCCATTCATCTTGGTATTTTGGGCCATTTACTTAATCTTTTCTTTTTCCACCGAGGCTCAGTAGGAGATACCCCCGTTTCATTTGATGTAAGCTGTGCCTTGATGGCAATTTAGTGTAAAGCCGGGTATTACCTTTAATAGGCTTGGGAAACTGAGAGCGGGTCAGCTCTTTGGTATTGGATATGTGCCTCAGAGAGGCTTGACATTGCTAGATGGGAGCTAGTGCTCTGTGTTATTAGGGGATTTCTGCCCTTTTGTAAATATGTGGTTGTGAGCTGTGAGCTCAAAAATTGTAAACCTTGGGGCTTGAAGCCCAGATTGGTAAATTATCTCTAGACCTTGGCTTTTCCTGATCTTGAACCTGATTTGTTAACTTCTTGTTATTGGTCAAACTTTGAAATTCTATGTGAAAATTGTTAAGTTTTGCTATTTTCAAAAATATAACCTTTAATGCAATTTTAATTCATATCTCAGCTTTGTAGTTAGACCCATTCCAGCCCGCACCTTCTTTCACCTCTGCTGTTCCACGGGTAACCCCAGTTAGGCTCAGATCAGATTTACGGCTTTATGGTCTCAAGGCTCACCATTCACCCATACCACTGTCAAGGGTCACCTAATCACAAGCAAAAATAAGAGTATACCTGAGTGAAAATCAATGTTTGTCCAACCCTTGTCCCGTTTCCCTACGGGGTCGGGTATGAGGTGAGATGAATTTGTCGTGGCGGTTTTTTTATGACCGGATGCCCTTCCTGACGTCAACCTCATCAGAGGAGTTAATGAGAGATGAAATGAATGACGTGATATATGATAGTAGGGAGAGGGTGAAACCCGGTGCCGGCACATAGCCTACTCCTGTCGAATAGCACCAAGGGGTCTGCTCAAGGCTTAACGTCCCCATCCGACGGACGAATAACCATCAACAGCGTCATATGCCCTCACTCCATATGAGCACTGCGGAGAGGTTTGGAATTTAATCCAGGCTTTTGGCACGCAATCTAGTGATTAGAAATTGTATACCACCACCTCCCCTACCCTGCCGGCCAACATTCTGATGGTGAAAATTTTTTCGACCAACGGGACTCGAACCGGCTAACCTCGGTGTTAGACCGTTTTAGACTTCAGCGCCTTAACGATCATGGCCACCAGGCGGGCTATACCTGAGTGAATATCAATAAAAGTCATTATTTAGAAATTACTAGCAAAATTATCTGCACTGCCATACAGTTTGTATCCGCCAAGACATTAACTTCAGCCGGCCCCATGGTGTAGAGGTAGTGTGCCTGCCTCTTACCCAGAGGCCCCGGGTTCAATTCCCGGCCAGGTCAGGGATTTTTACCTGGACCTGAGAGCTGGTTCGAGGTCCACTCAGCCTACGTGATTAGAATTGAGGAGCTATCTGATGGTGAGACAGCGGCCCCAGTCTCAAAAGCCAAGAATAACGGCCGAGAGAATTAGTCGTGCTGACCACACAACACCTCGTAATCTGCAGGCCTTCGGGCTGAGCAGCGGTCGCTTGGTAGGCCAAGGCCCTTCAAGGGCTGTAGTGCCATGGGGTTTGGTTTTAAGACATTAACTTTGCAGATATCCATGCAGGGCTCTACATATATGCACATAATTTAAGCGATTCGATAGAATCTGAGGATATTTTTGTAGCACGAAACGTGTCATTCTTTGTATATAATATGTGATTTTTTACAGATATGCTTATAGTGTTTTAATTTTCATTTGAAATTGTTGTGTGCCTGACAGACTGGAAAGTTTTTATTACATTTAATAAGCCGACACTGGAAAAATTGGTTTCTTTCTTAACAAATTAGCAGATGGAGCCTAATCTCATCGGCGTAGATTGTCAACACCCAGTGAAAAAATTACAGATTCTTGTGAAAGAAGAATTTCAGTGTTAGAATATCGGTCAGAAGTAACAAGAAAGGAACATAAAAAAGAAATGGAAATAAAAGAGTTAAAACTAAACATTATGAAAGAAAAACTAAAATACTGGCAAAATATGAACAAGAAGGAAGATAGGCCAAAGTAAGTGGGTTTTGTAAAGCAGTGAGTGTTATTATTAGCATATTTTTATTTCCTATAAAATTCAAGTTCATTTGTGTTAGTAGGTTAGGATAATGAGTGTGACTGGTCTATAGAATAGGCCTACTAATTTTGCTAAAGTGTATTTTCTTAAAAGTTAATAAATTTCACTCACCTGAAATGACCATTAATTAAAGCCTGGCATACACCTCTGCCAGCATTGTCATAATTTCTGTACATTTGGTGTACTGGATTTAATTGTTCGCCATCTTTGATATTAGGACCTAGAGTTTGCTGGAGCTCTTCGATAATGTGCTGAGCCATTAAATCATCCGGAGGGTTTTCATCTCTTGTTGAAATTCTAATATTGTTCAGTACTGCTGTAGCAAGAATTATATTTAGAGTTTTATGGACTTCACACCTCAAACCAACAGAAAGAGCAGGAAACCTCCAGTTCCATACACCATACTGTCTTTCTACGGTATTTCTGGTCCTAATATGTGCCCTATTGTACATATGCTCTTCTCTGGTTTGTGGGTTCAGCAGAGGTGTTAATGGCTTGCACGGATACCCACAATCTCCCAATAAATAACCATCTTGTATTTCACCTCTCTTGAATTGTGCCCTCTTACTGCAGTTCTGAAATATTGTACTGTGGTGGACAGAACCAGGCCACCTAGCTACAATATCTCTCATGAGTAAATTACTGTCACTTACTGTCTGACAGGGGCTGCCTGGGTTCAGATTCCTGTCAGGAAGTCATACAAAATTTCCAGTTCCGGAGGTGCATATGGCCCTGAGGTTCACTCAGCCTACACCAAAAATGAGTACCAGGTTAATTCCTGGGGGCAAAGGCAGCCGGGCATAGAGCTAACCACTCTACCCCATCACGTGCCGATGTTACGAATGGTGGAAGCCTTTACCTTCTGCCCCTCCAAGAGCCTTCATGACCTGTACGGAGATGACTTTGCTTTGTTTTGATTTTTTTACTGTCTGACAGTTTATGGGAAAATAACCTTTCCTATTCCGAAATATCTCGGCATTTTCTCCACCTGGAGATCTGATGTGAAGGTGAGTGCAGTCAATGGTTCCAGTTACACCAGGGAATCTAGCAATATTAAAAAAGCTTTCCATTACCTCTCTCTTTAATGCTTGTGATGTTGGGAAGTAAATATAGTGTTGATTGAAGGAAGCTATAATATTACTCCTGTCGTGTATAATCTGAGCTGCTGCTGTTCTGTTCATATTAGTAGTATCACCTACAATTATATCAGAGGAGTCCGGCTCCATGGCTAAATGGTTAGCGTGCTGGCCTTTGGTCACAGGGGCCCCGGGTTCGATTCGCGGCAGGGTCAGGAATTTTAACCATCATTGGTTAATTTCCCTGGCATGGGGGCTGGGTGTATGTGTTGTCCTCATCATCATTTCATCCTCATCACGGCCTACGGACGTTATATAAAAAGACCTGCACCTGGCGAGCCGAACCCATCCTGGGATATCCTGGCACTCGAAGTTATACAACATTTCATTTCATATTAGAGGAACCAGTGGCATAATACCTTAATGCAGTGAGCAGTCTGTTGATAGCAAAAACAGGATGATTTATCTGCATTGGATACTGTAGGTTATTTTGCATTGTTTCCAGAAGAAATGAAACTGTTTAGATAAGCGAAACCTTTCCACCAATTTCCTATCACTAAGTTCTTCAAAAGGATCACCTCTCTCCACTATTATACCTTCATGCTCATTTACATTCTGCTCCAGATATTCCAGATATAACAGTTCATCTTCAAGATCATCTCCAAATCTGGCAGCCATTTTAACTTCATTGCTAATCACTGTTTATGTTTGGTAACTGCTTGAACTGGATTGTTTAATTTTAACCAACAATAATCAGGGATTAAAATATTAATCAGGAATGATGCTCTGCAGTTTCATTTAAACAAGGTTTGAGAAGAATCTTAAACGCTGATTACACTAAACAGGGTTTGTGTACTTGGCCACTAATGTCATATATTGCCATAGGAAGGACTGACAGTATACAAACTTGACCTTGTGATGTTTACGGCTTTAGACATTGTAAGAGCTCTATGTTTGAATACAGTGCAAATGCACCACTTGAATGTGAGTCCTTGGAGATAAAACCTTGTTGTTAAAAGAGTTTCACTTCGTTTCATCAGGTGATAAAAATGACCAAATGGCCCACAGAGAACATCTGGATGACTTTAATCCAGGTACAGCGATTGAAAAGCTTGAGGAAGGGCAGTGTTTAATAGGTGTGGCTTGTGAATTTTGCAAGCATGAAAGTTTTCAGAATGACAGGTCATCTAAGGAAAAGCACACTGAATGATGGCTACCATATATTCCCAGCAGCCAAGAGGAGCAGATGCTAGAAAGCAATTAACATTGAACAACCAGTGCAAAGGGACACAGAACTCGGGCTGTTGTGGTTTACTGTAGCCAGAAGACTCCCAAGAGGCTTGATGACCAGTACAATGTTTCCCACCACCACCTACCCATCAAAGAAGTTGTTTACAATGGTGCAGAGAACTCAAAGACTGGACAGCAGAGCAATGGAGTAAAGTTAGCCTCAGCAGTGACCATGGACACCAATTAATCTAGTGGAATGTTGGAATATGGTATTCTCCTCTAAATATTACGAGGGAGGATCAAATATATACACAATTTTAATTTTTATTTAAATTCATTTATAGAGAAAACACAAAGCAATTACAATTTATTTTTCTACATAGTTTCCTGCTTTGGAAATGCATTTGTCCCAGTGTATGGGCAGCTTTTTGATGCCCTCAATGTAAAAAAGAACAGGGTCGTGTCACCAGCCAGTTGCGCACGAAGTCTTCCACACTCTCGTCATCTTCAAATCGTTGCCCTCCTAGAGCTTCTTTAAACGGTCTGAACAAATGGAAATCACATGGCAATAAGTCCGGGCCGTAAGGAGGATGATCAAGTGTAGTCCAGTGCATTTCCTGTAGCTTGGAGACAGAGCTGCAGTATGGGGCCACGCATTGTCATGGAGAAGGATGACCTGTAGAATCGGTTGGTCACGTCTTTTGAGGCGATATGCAACCCTCGCCTTGTTCAACAGCTCGCAGTAGTAAGCAGCATTGATTCTTCGTTGCTCATGCAAAAATTTAATCAGCAAAATGCCTTGCTGATCAAAAGGAATGGTTGCAAGAACCTTGCCAGCTGACAGTCGAGTCTTGGCTTTCACTGGTGCTGCCTCCCCTTTCCTCCGCAACTCCTTACTGGCTTGTTTTGATTCGGGAGTGTAGTGGTGGACCCATGTTTCATCGCAGGTGATATTCTGACTCAAAAATGCATCGTCTTCTTCCGCAAATCTTGCTGGAAGCCTCTGACAGACCTCCAAACGTCTCAACTTCATATTTTCGGTCAAAAGGCGAGGAACTCTTCTGGAACACACTTTACGGATCTGTAGGTCATTTGTGATGATTGCTTGACAGCTCCCATAACTGATTCTGACTTGTTCTGAAATTTCTGACATTCCGGCCCACCGATTGTTGCCAATAATGTCTTTAACCTCACAAATGTTTTCGTCTGCAATGCTGGTCCGAGAACGGTGATTGTGTTGCTGATTTTCCACATTTTCTCGTCCTTTCTTGAACTTTTTATGCCAGGCAAACACACGTGTCCTTGACAATGTTTGATCACCGAACTGTGCAGTCAATCTCTGGCAAATTTCCGTCGCTCTAACCCCTTCACGAGCAAGAAATTTTATAATTATGCGTTGTGCAGTGGAGGCGTGCACCTGTTGCTCCGACATTGTGAGCGTTACTGACAAAACAGCAGGAAATATCTAACAGCACACTCTTCCCACTCCTAACGGTCCTGCCTAAGCATAGCAGAAGTGCGGGGCCAGTCCTACCAACTGTTGATGTTGAGGAACAAAAACCCTGTTTATATTTGATCAACCTTCGTACTGAAGGGGAAAGGTACTTCTCTGAATGTTGACTTATACGACTGCTTATAAGTGGTGTTTGAAAAGTGAAACACTTAAATCTAGAAAATTTAAGCCCAAACGAGATAATTTCCAAATAGGTACAAGTACAATAGACATAATCATCTTCTATTCATATTTAGGCAATTCCAGCAGATCATTAAATATAAAGGAGGCAATATAAATACGCACTGTGAGAAAAGTCAGTCAAAACCACCCCAACAATCATGCACACCTGAAAAATACCCTGCTCTTCACTCTACTAAGTTAAAATATCGATAACACACAACATTTCACAATACTTTTAAACTTTAGCTTTTATTAATTCACTATTGCACAATAAGACATCCAAAAACCAATGACATCACTGGTGCATGACAAGCAGAAAGACAGAAATAGAATCATATCTTCTTTCAGGATGATTCTTGTTGTTTAAAGGGGCCTAACATCTAGGTGATTGGCCCCTAATGGTAAGAAATGACACGAAATGTAATGACAACTTCAAATTCCAAAATTCATCCAGAGATTCAAAACTTGATGATGAAAAATGAATGGAGGAATATGAATGTAAAATAATCAGCGGATCCAACTCGCAATATTAAAAGTTAAAAATAATTCCAAAATCAATCCACTGACTAGAATTCAAAAAGACAATAATGAACAATGATTATGAACTTAAAACAATCAGTGAGACTGACCCACAATGCCCCACCTTCCCAGAAACTAACTTTAAAAAATGGTATATACTAATGATGCTTGTTGTCTAAAGGGGTCCAAAATCCAGATCAACGGCCCCTCATAATGGTAATTATTGCAAGTAAAGCATTACAAGTAATGTAAACTCATGGTGTTCCTCACATGGTGATACTAATCAGAGGGACCCGTACTATCCCGTGGTGTTGCTCACATAGTGGGTACTATTCAAAGGCAATGCAGACCCATGGTGTCGCTCATATAGGGGTGCTAATCACAGGCAACGCCCACACTCGTGGTGTTCCTCGAAACGCATACCCATGATGTTCACAACCAGATGCTGAAACACCCCGGCAAGTGAAGCCTCATTTTTTCTCCTTGGGGTGTTTCAACCGAACCTGGACAGAGGAGCGCATCCATCATAGTGGTACTAATCGCAAGAAAAGTCAACTCAAGGTGTTCCTCGCATGATGGTATTAATCACAGGTAATCTCATGGTTCAAAATTCAGCATCACTTGATCACCTCTTTTAGTTGCCTCTTACGACAGGCAGGGGATACCGTGGGCGTATTCTTCGTCTGCATCTCCCACCCAAAGGGGGATGCGTGTTTGGTCTGTGAGAGCTATTTTATTTTGTTCAAGTCCGCTGACAAGCCAGTTAGGACCTCCCTATTCGCCACCCGATGCACCAAGTGGGAGTATCGCCTCTCCCCCCTGCTACGGCAGCGTAGTAGTAGGTCCCTGGGTTCTTTCAGGAACTAAACATGTTATTCCATTAGTAATTAACTGTTTTCACTTTCAGCTATTTTCTAGTATTTCTTAATTTTACATTAGTTTCAAAAGAGTGGAAAATTAGAAATGTTATCTAAGTTGAAACTGAAAATAAAATAAGTTCTATTTTTTTTAAATGGGGAGATAATGCAATACAGGTGATCATATCACCTACTGATGACCACTGCTTCCCTTCTTTACATTTCTGGCAGAAGTGCACCTGTGCTGCATCATTTCTGAATATATATAAAATCACTTTTCTGTCTGTACTATTCATGGTTTATATACCAGAGAGGACAAATGAAATGAAATGTCATATGGCTTTAGTGCTGGGATATCCCAGGACGGGTTCGGCTCGCCAGGTGCAGGTCTTTCCATTTGACGCCTGTAGGCGACCTGCATGTCGTGACGAGGATGCCGGGATGGTACCTAACTTAGGCTACGGCCGCTTCCTTCCCTCTTCCCAGCCCCCGTGCCATTGGAATTAACCAATTAAAGTTAAAATCCCCGACCCGGCCGGGAATCGAACCTGGGACCCTCTGAACCGAAGGCCAGTACGTTGACCGTTCAGCCAGCGAGTCGGACAGAGAGGACAAATAACAGACTATGAGAGGTTCAGTTTAATCTGTTTCAGGATCACCATAGAGGATGGTAAATGAAAGGCGATTCTAGTGTTTCAAAACATGGCAAAAAAGGATGAGGACAAGAGTTAATTAATAAAGGCCAAGAGAAAAGATTCCTTTTTGCACTAACACACTGAAGGTTTTCGGCGATGGAAGGATGGGAAAGGGCATAGGATTAAGAAGGCAGAGGTCGTGGTTTTCATAGAAGTACAGCCCCAGCAATTGTCTGGTGTGAAAATGGGAAACCACAGAAAACCATCTTTAGGGTTGCCGACTGTTAGATTTGAACCCACCATCTCCTGAATGCAAGATCATAGCTACGCGACCCTAACCGCACAGTCAACTCGCTTGGTGGCCCAAGTAGAGATCTAGATTAGGCCACTGTTGTCGAGGATTCCAAAGTAGGACATAATATAATAGAGAGAGATGACCATCCAATGCTATCAATAAGTCTAGCATGCTCAATTACTCATGAAAAAACTGTGGGCACACCCAAGCTTAACTTCTGAAATAAATTTCATGGTTAGAAGCCTGTATTTTGAAAATCCACAGCCTGTTTCCAGTCATTCTACCGGGTCAGGAATGGAATGAATGAAGCTCCCATCTAGCGGCGAGGATGGGAATTGTGCCAGCTGCCGAAGCCTGTCACACTCCTCTGGGGCAATGATTATTGAATGATTAATGAAATGAAATGATATTGGAGAGTGTTGCTGGAATGAAAGATGACAGGGTAAACCAGAGTACCCAGTACCCCCTGCATCTTTGTCCAGCACAAATCTCACATGGAGTGACTGGGATTTGAACCGCGGAACCCAGCAGTGAGAGGCCGCTGTGGTGCCACCTGAGGCACGGAGGTTCGCTAGAAGCCGTATTGACAGCACTAAACATATTTGAGAGAAATTCCACCTTTCCAATACTGTAAAATATGTATTTACCTACTAAGGTACAATTGGATTATAGTGGAACATGTTTTGTCCTTTACTTTTTTTTTTTTTGGGACATCTTCAGCCACTTATTGGTCAATATCATTCCAAAACAGAAAAGATATACATCAAGTTAAAGTCGCATAACATAGATCGATGCTCAGTCCAATCACAAATATTTTGCAATGTTGATCTTCCATTAAAATCTTTGGAAACAAATTCTTGATGGTATTGTACAGTCAAATAGGCCCATATGGGGCAACGAAGTTAACATAATTTTACAATTTACAGTAGCTGATAAACCTGTGTCCTTTAAAAATATAATTATAGAGCGAGTTTCTCTCATCGGTTGGCCGGCAGGCGCGCCCAGTTTTTCTGCTTCCCGTCAACTCATCCCTTCCCGTTACACTTCGCAGTTCAGGTCCGTGCTTAGAATGTGAATTAAGTGTTGATCTGTTGCTTCAACTGTTCTCAAGTTGTGAAGTGCTACTTTTGGGTATAATTCTCATAATGCCTCCACATGTGTATACATGGTAGAGGAAAGGGTATTTAAGTATGATAATTATGTGAAAACAGGGTCTTGCAGGGAAGTCGTTAGGCAATTCGCAACACAATTTCTAGATGTACATCCTCCACATAGAGAGACCATGCGGAAACTCGTTTGAGAAGAACTGCTTCTTTACTCGATAAGAAGTGAAATGTTAAAAAACGTGTACCTAATGAGGAAAAAGTAAATGAAATCGCAGAAAGATTAGAACATACGTGTACAAAATCCCTAAGACGACCTGGACAAAAAGCCGGGGTTTCGAAGAGCTCAGCATGGCGGGCTATGAAAACGTTAAATAAAATTGAGGATATTTTTGAAGACTGTGTTATTAGTACGGACTTATGGGCGTCATGGTCCTCAGATTTAATTGTTTGTGACTTTCATTTATGGGGGAGCTTAAATAAAGTGCATGCAAGAAACCCTCACATGTTGGATGTACTGAAAGAACATATCCAGAGAGAAATAGCCTCAATTACGGAAGACGAACTTATGCACATGAATCGGAGTTTGCTAAGACGATGCCAGAAATATGTGGATGCAGGAGGAGAACATTTTCAACATCTCCTGTCATAAGGTAGGGCTTATTTTCTTAATTTTAATTATCTCATGTCATGCATGGATAAAGTGAATGAAGTGTGCTGCCCTTGTTGCTATGTCGCGGAGCGGGGAGTGATGAGTCAACGGGAGACAGATTAGCTGGGCACACCTGTTGGCCAATCAATGAAAGAAACTTACTTTATACACTGACTGACAGAGCAAATGCAACACCAAGAAGGAGTGGTCAGAACTTTATGCCAATTGCAGGGTAGACTGACGTCACTGAGGTATGCTCATGATGTGAAATGTGCCGCTGTGCTGCGCACGTAGCGAACGATAAATGGGACACGGCGTTGGCGAATGGCCCACTTCGTACCGTGATTTCTCAGCCGACAGTCATTGTAGAACGTGTTGTCGTGTGCCACAGGACACGGGTATAGCTAAGAATGCCAGGCCGCCGTCAACGGAGGCATTTCCAGCAGACAGACGACTTTACGAGGGGTATGGTGATCGGGCTGAGAAGGGCAGGTTGGTCGCTTCGTCAAATCGCAGCTGATACCCATAGGGATGTGTCCACGGTGCAGCGCCTGAGACGAAGATGGTTGGCGCAGGGACATGTGGCATGTGCGAGGGGTCCAGGCGCAGCCCGAGTGACGTCAGCACGCGAGGATCGGCGCATCCGCCGCCAAGCGGTGGCAGCCCCGCACGCCACGTCAACCGCCTATCTTCAGCATGTGCAAGACACCCTGGCTGTTCCAGTATCGACCAGAACAATTTCCCGTCGATTGGTTGAAGGAGGCCTGCACTCCCGGCGTCCGCTCAGAAGACTACCATTGACTCCACAGCATAGACGTGCACGCCTGGCATGGTGCCGGGCTAGAGGGACTTGGATGAGGGAATGGCGGAACGTCGTGTTCTCCGATGAGTCACGCTTCTGTTCTGTCAGTGATAGTCACCGCAGACGAGTGTGGCGTCGGTGTGGAGAAAGGTCAAATCCGGCAGTAACTGTGGAGCGCCCTACCGCTAGACAACGCGGCATCATAGTTTGGGGCGCTATTGCGTATGATTCCACGTCACCTCTAGTGCGTATTCAAGGCACGTTAAATGCCCACCGCTACGTGCAGCATGTGCTGCGGCCGGTGGCACTCCCGTACCTTCAGGGGCTGCCCAATGCTCTGTTTCAGCAGGATAATGCCCGCCCACACACTGCTCGCACCTCCCAACAGGCTCTACGAGGTGTACAGATGCTTCCGTGGCCAGCGTACTCTCCGGATCTCTCACCAATCGAACACGTGTGGGATCTCATTGGACGCCGTTTGCAAACTCTGCCCCAGCCTCGTACGGACGACCAACTGTGGCAAATGGTTGACAGAGAATGGAGAACCATCCCTCAGGACACCATCCGCACTCTTATTGACTCTGTACCTCGACGTGTTTCTGCGTGCATCGCCGCTCGCGGTGGTCCTACATCCTACTGAGTCGATGCCGTGCGCATTGTGTAACCTGCATATCGGTTTGAAATAAACATCAATTATTCGTCCGTGCCGTCTCTGTTTTTTCCCCAACTTTCATCCCTTTCGAACCACTCCTTCTTGGTGTTGTATTTGCTCTGCCAGTCAGTGTAATTGATATAATGATCTAAGATGAATATGTTAGTTGTGCCTGATTTTCATAAAATAATCTGTAGTAAAAAATTTGTGATTTGTGTATCTGGGCCACTCAAGGCAGCTTCATCTGTTTGCAACCACACTGCTTTTGGGTATCCTGACCTCTCTTTGGTTCTGGGATGGCAAATTTTAAAAAGATAGGATATTCATCACACCATTCGACTTGCCCTTAACAGCAGTCGTTGTCTTTCCTCTAGTTACTCGCTGATAACAGTAATACTAAAGGATCCTTGCAAGTGCTTATTACACACTCAGAAGGTCAAAGTAACACCTGCAGATTACAGCAGCATTTGCATATAGGTGTCATGCACTGCTGATTATACTTCTTCAGTCTTGCTCAGCATTTGGAGCCATACACGAGGACAAGTCTGACAACCAACTTGTAAACTTTCCCTTTAACACGTTGGGTGCCACGTGCCGCCACATGGCGTCACGCTGGTCTTCAAATTTGAGATGGTGTGACACCATATGGCGGCACAGTAGAGTTTCAGGAGATGCGCCGTAGATAATCAGCTGTGGCATCTATGCGGGTAAAATTGGTACTACGTGAAGAGCGAACTTCAGGGTCTATTCCAGCTATGTATTTCTACTGTGTGCCACCATGTGGCGCCACAATATTCTTCCGAAGTCACTGACTGGCCAGTGGTCATTGTCACAAGTGAAAGTGCGCTAGGCACTGTTTATTCCTCGTTTACGTACGTTATCACTCAGTTTGTATAGTTGTGCAAAAATATAAAAAAAGGAAGATATTGGTAATAATCTTAGTAGAAATGGTACGCGACTTGCAAAGAAGAGGATTAGTGAAGTGGATATTTGTGAATTACTGATGGATTCTGATAGAGAGGAAGATGCAAGTGTTGATGGCAGTGAATATAACGCTGTTGATCAATTCCACTGCGATTAATTCTGTATCATTTTCTTCTGTAATTGATGTGATCTGGAGATCTGGCTTGACAAAGATTGTACTATCATATTGTCCATGCAGTCTCTCTATTGCAATTTCATACCTGGTATTCTAGGATGTGGTTGGTGTACATCCCTGTGAGTTTCCTGTACACATATTGCATCACAGTTTGTTGTTTGGCAAAGTTCTTGTAAGAGCTGTTGTTTACAAGTTGACAGATCTTCTATGTTTAAAGATATGATGGTAATTTTTGGTTCTAAGGGGAACCTTTCCCCGACTTATGAACGTCATTATATAATAGATGTTACTTCTGGATTGGAAAGATCAGCAGGTGTAACACCTCGCCGTTGCCCAGGGAATGCCCAAATGTAAATCACACTCTCTTCGGGGAAGCTGCAAGTTGCAGAACATGTACTCCAACTTCTTATGACTGATCTCAAGTCCATTACTCTCCAGAGATTCTCTCCATCATTATAAGAATGCCTTAACCTCTACATGCATTACGGTCAATAAAACTGTATCATGTGTATAGCAGGGTCCAAAGTAGTTCTGGCAACAGCTGCTCTGTCAATGACAATGTTCAACAGAACTGAACTCTGTGCCGATCTCAGAGCACACAGACTTCAAGAGGAAAATGTTCAGACACATTTGAACCAGCTTTCATTTCAAAACAGGGATGAACATACAGGTGGTCATGTCCTGAATCAGCCTCACAAACTCCTCAGGGATATTTGGCGTCACAATACTGCCCATGTTTTCATAAGTAGAAAATATTTTTGATCTGGATTTGATAACCACAGAGTAACCTTGTTTTTGTGACACTCAGAATAGCCAGAATTTAAAATACAAATCTCAGAAAATAATACCAACCCATGCCAATTCTCTTACCATCTTGAAGGCAGGGTTCTTAAGAGAGGAACAAGTGGGAAATAAATAGACATGAGCAAATATTGGTTTAAAATTAAAGATTATTATTAAACTCATTTTTATTGTATAATAATAATATAAACAAGTGAAAATGGTACTAAATATTTCTCTTTAACAGATCCCTCTTCCCTCCCCACAACGCATTAAAACATTTCATAGGCTGAATAATACATCTTCAGGGCGTGATGTTCCCGATATAGAACTAAATAAATCTAAAAATAACATCTGATTTAATAAAAACAACTGCCAATAAAGTCACATTTTTATAGAGGGTGTGTCTAAATGTATCTATGCAAAACCCAAAACAAATAATAAAAGAACATCTTTTATTACTAAATTACAACACAAAATTTTACAGTATATGATTGTTACACTCTTTGTGAATACCACTTGACTATTACCACAACTCAGTCCATAAATACAGGGTGTTGCAGAACTATCTGCACAAATTGCAGGAGATGGGTAATACGAAGACCAGCATATTCTGATAGGAATGTGTGACCGCTGACGTCAGCTGTTGGTGCGAAGGGGGTGTAAGAAGTTGTTTATTAGGGCCTACTTAGGTCAGCTACTATTGTCTAGACTGGTGAAGAAGTATTGATATATTATTTTCCTTATCATCTGCATTAATATAGTAACCACTTTACAGTGAATACTAATGCAATTGAGGGACTGGCACTAATGTCATCAGGCATGTGAATGGTGTATTTATTGAAGGGTAAGAAAAGCTAGTACAGATCCTTGAGGCAGTCCTGTTCTTTCCCGTGAACAACTGAACTTGAATTAGTGATTTTTTAGGATGTTCAGAGTTATTAATTTCTTACATAGCACACATCTTTTGTATTTAAGCAGCAGTCCGTCTAGCCATACGTATAGTTCGCTGCAGTCAGGTTGATAAAAAATATTATGTTTTAGCCTCTTCTGGAACCTTTATTCAGTGTAGGACATAAGTGACAGTAACTGTTCACACAAGCTAAGCTTATTTCAGAAAATTGCCTGATATGCTGCTCTTATGTAGTTTACTACTCCCTAGATTTTGCTGAGGATTAGGCATTTCAAGAGTTTGAAACAAACTCTGAGCAATGCTATAGGCCTATAAATTGAAGTATCCTCTGGCAACTTTCCATATTTAAGGATTGCTATGGCATGATTCATTTTCAAAATCTCTTCACCCATGTTCTAATTTTTAATTTTTATAATTTGCTTTATGTCGCACTGACAAAGATAGCTCTAAAGCGACGATGGGATAGGAAAGGGCTAGGAATGGGAAGGAAGCGGCCGTGGGCTTAAGATTTGTTGATCACACAGAAGCCAATCAACAATCAACGACGATACAATTTTTTTTTTCAAAGATCTATGAAAATCAATGCACTGATGCTGGTAGTCACAACTTCAAGTTCCTTTCATAAATAGATAGATATTACACTGCCTCCACCAAACCATCTTAGCACTATCAGCTGACAACCAATCCTATCCAAAATAAGCGTGTGCAGATAGTTTTGCAACACATATATTGCAAAATAAAAACAGACGAAAATACAGGGTAAGCCGCCAAAACATCATTTATATACATGTACTAATGAACAGTGTTCTGCTTTTTAGTTTATAACAATAGCAATAATTTACCTGTAAATTTATTATAGAACATGGACTTTTAAATAACAATCAAATATGAACTTAGGCTATAGTAAAGATGGTCAAGAGATTAACGAACTATATTTCTAAGCCCATGGGTCATGAGTTTTATCTCAGCATAGGTCGACTGACTTCTTGAAAACAGCGAAAGCCATAACCTACTGTATCATTCATGTCGACATATCCATGTCAACAACAGTGCATGCCACCATTTCTAATATCTCCATTTTTGAGTTAATTTTACTAAAGAGAGCACTGACACTAGGAATAATATATTATGGTAACACAACTATGACAAACTGTCCAGCTCCTTGACTGAATGGTCAGCAATCTGGCCTTAAGTTCAAAGGGCTCTGGGTTAGATTCCCTGCTGGGCAGAGGATTTTAACTGCATATGGTTAATTCCTCTGGTGTGGGGACTGTGTGTTTGTACCTGGCTCAGTACACTTCTCATCAACAGGCAAAATACCACACCACCAACCAACACACAATAATGAATACATCCCTGCATATAAGGCTGGCTTTAGGACGGGCACATGGCTGCACAACTGAGTCAAATCCACACCAAGTACCAACCCCAATCCTAGTCAATCCTGGGCTGGAATTATTACCTGAAAAATAATATGACATCAGGAAGGGCACCCCACCTTAAATTCCTCGTCAAAACCGAAATGAGCCTGGGCAGATCCAGCGACTCAAATATGTGGGACTGGGAGTAGTACCCGGTGTTGCCCGAGTAATTTTTAAATTTTTTACTTTTAGGTTTCGTTACCTGTTAACTATGTGTGAAGCGAATTTTTGTAGATTTCTTTATTATGAAGTTGACAAACTTTGTACTTGTGACAGCCCAGATTGTCTGGGAAGTATGTGATCCTTTTAAGCAAATAATAAAATTAAGTGATAATAATGTATTTACACATTGTGCTATAGATATGATGTAAACGATTCCAACTGTCACTAGGACTGACACCAATAAGCCAAGCGATGCCGAAAACTATAGATTCACCATTAATATTAGTCGTTTTCCATTATTTTTATATTTCACCCACTGCAACCCCCATTCCAAAAGGGACTGTACTTTGACTTGCACAGAATTTGATTTTCCTAAGGAAATACCAGGCTAGTTTTTCTTCAATTACAAAGGAAATATAGGTTCTCAATGTAAAGAATATCCACAATCACAATATACAGTACTTAAATAGTCTATTTTGAAAACAAATGTTTTAAAATAGTAAATGATATGACGATAAATAACAAGTGCCACAGTTTCAATTATAGTTGCATGAAACAGATTGCTGGTGCTTTAGATTAATGCCTATGTAACATACTGGCAGATATATGAGAGCAAAAGTCAAACAAAAACCTTCAAAGTGTAATAGAAATTTGACATGTTGCGCCACGGTTCTGTCCGCTGGCAGTACTGTTACAAAAACTTTAATGAATATCCCACAGGTGGCAGCACCAGGCACATAAGCAAACACTATCAACGTACAACTGTATCTATGGCCGCCCACTTCAGACAAGCATAAAAGAAGAAAAGCGGTCTCTTATTTGATTTCTGAGTAGCGAAATGTGAAAACATATTGAAATTTATCAACAAATAACAATTCAATATGATGGACGTTTGTTGCAGCAGCAACACCATGACAATGATCAGCCCCCATACTTCCATGTAACAGTTGCAACCATCCAAAACCAGCATTCTGAGTGTCTTCCACATCAATATCTGCCATATTCACCAGACCTCACCTCTCATGATTATCAAATAATTGGATCAATCAAGGAGGCATTGGGAAAAAAGATGTTCCATTCGGAGAAGATTGAATGGGTGGCTGCGCAGACAACCAAAGAAGTTTTCCTAGAGGAATCCATGCACTTTGTAAGTGCTGGAGGACTTGCACTGAATGTAATGGAAACTACATGTTGGATTCCCAATCTCTTGTCTGGCTGCGTTGAGGACAGTCATCTACCAGGTACTTCACACACAATAGTAATGCAGGACAGTGATTGAAAGAAGACTTTGGAAGAAACAAATCTTACTGCAGTGTTCAACAACAACAATAAAGAGTGTGATTTCAGCTAGAAAAGCTGAATATGATCTGTACAGCCCAACAAGAGGTTTCAAAAGAAAACTCAATGATCTCTGTACTCCAAGGACCCCTCCCCCCAGGAGTGTACAGTTCTGATTTCTACCACCAAAGGAGTTATTTACAATACACATGCAGTGCATAGGTTGTAAGGCTTGTATAAATCGATCCTGGGTTGTAAATTTTGCATATGCACATTTGCTTTGAATATTTACAACTACAGGTGGAAAAAACTGTATTTTGTATATATGAATATTTGTTTTAGAGCATGTATATTGTATCTTGTAATGGAGACTACGTAGAAAAATGGTACAGTTGTGGACCACTTTCCTTCAATAAAATAAACTATATTTAAGGTCTTTATATGACTTGGCCTCATATTTAGTTTTCTTTTAAGGGATGTTTCATGCCAAACTAAAGGAGTCCAAACTAGTTAAACGTGATCTGTGCCTCAGGAACATCTACCCTTGGATGTATCATTCTCAAAGTATATAGGATTCATTTTTAATAATTTTTTTTACAGCTAGTATCACAGTTAATTATTTTGTGTATTCATGCTGAAATGATAAAGAAATATTACAAATAAAAACAAACCAAACTTTTCTAGTCATCTATGACAATACACTCTATTAACAATAGCAAGCACTGTTTCATACACACTTCCAAGACAATCTCTCACAGAGGGTGGTTAGAGTTGAATACTTGACAAATCTCAACAAATTCAAATGGTGAACACGACACACAATTATTTATAATATTTATAACCACAAAATGCATATGTCTGAAAACAGATTGTCCCAATTAAAAGCATCCAAAAACATGCTCTAGTTGTGTTTTAACACAACATTTAACAGAACAAAAATAGAAGAATCATGTCTGTATGGGGAACAGGAAGCAACAGAAAGAGGGGAGAAGGACAAACATGAAAACACAAAAGGGCAAAAGATTAAGAGAGTTCCTCTTGACATGGAAATTAAAAATTCCTTGATTTTTTAATGTTCAAATGCAAATTTTCCCAAAGTTTGAAAGGACAAATATATTTTTATTTGTGTAAGTATCCAAGTGAAACATATTTTACAATAAACACTGAACTGTTAGATTTACTAAAAAACTCTCTGAGCAAAGATGAGAGCTAGGATACAATTCATACCAAAACCATAAAAAAAATAAAAGCCAACCGTCTACAATTGGCCACTATGTAGATATTATTATTATTATTATTATTATTATTATTATCATCCTTATTATCCTTTTACCATCTCACATGGAAGTACCAAGCATATTGTGCAACACTGACGATGGAGCAGTCTATAGAGGCAACAGTAAAAATATAAAATAAAAACATAGTCTGAACTTTTTAACAATTTGGCCTTGTTAATCTTGAATGAAATACAAAAAAATGTACATTTCCATATCAAGAATTTTGGGTTTAACAACATATTATTAAAAAAAAATCCACATGGTATTCTGGTACAAAGTATACCACCCGTATGACAACACAGAATGCAGTGCATTCGGCGCAAAATGTCTGATGCATAATTATTGCTGAACAAATGTTAAGTTAAAAGTAATGATACCAAACTTGGTAATGTTGCAAAACCTTTAAAAATTGTGTACACCATGTTATTTCAGGTGTAAGTCTGTCTATTCAATGATAGACACATCATGGGTCGGAATTAACATTCAGATGTTGATATGAAACAAATTAAACAACCGTTGTGGCACCATCATCTCAAATCCCACATGAAGTGTTTGGAGTTGATATTTAGACTGTCTTTAATTTAATTTTAGGTCAGGCAATTAACTAAGAGAAAATGTTCTAGAAAACTCATGAACAAATAGAGCTCATGCTATGTATTATATGAATGTGGGAAAATAATTTATTAAATGTTAAAACTTGTACCTCATCCAATGATAAAGACATGAAAAGGTCATCGAGACCGACCAGCATGTGAGCAAAACCTCATTCCCATGTACTTTAATGCAGTGGCTGACTAAACCCCGTTTGCTGGAATGAATCGACAGCCTCTTATGAATTTCTCTTTTCAGCCACCATGGAAGTTCAGAACATGAAAGTCATAGGAAACAATTAAAAAATTATGAGCAATCATACACTATTTTCATTCTTAATGTAGTTCAGTTTGCCAAACAGAAGTCAACTCTGGCTGGTTTGACAGTAATCAGAAATGGCCTAAATGAGTAGGCCTATTTTAAGACAGATAAATGGAGTGGCCAAATGAACAAAATCCAAAATGGCATCAATCACCAATCTCAGAATAACAATGATCTAATAGAAACTTCCATAAAATTGATGAAATGGTTTGAATATCTTGGAAAAAAGATCGAGAAGTTACGTGGTGCATCACACTGTCGACAGAATAAGGTGTAAAGCTCAAACATTAAAGAACTTGGAGCAATGCAATACCAGGGATGACGAAAGGAATTACTGAGAAGCAACCTAGGAAGCTGCACTGAAAAAAGGATATGCAAACATAATAATCACACCTTCGTCCCATTCATAAATACATGAATATTTACCCAATTGTTGATAGCAAGTGCTTGTAATGTGTTCAACTTCCACGGGCATAACTGTATTGAGAGCAAGAAAGAGGGGCAGCACTTTTGTATACTTCACATAGTGTTACAACCTGATAAAATTAAGTATATTACGACAATAGTCAGTCGCATGTGGTCAGGTACGGTAAGTAAGAAGTCAGGGTTTTTAGAGCAGATCTGTTTTTTACTATCTGTTTTATGCTGCACCGGCATAGAGAGGTCTTATGATGACGACAGGTTAGGACAAGACTTATGAATAGCAAGGAATGACCATGACCTTAATTGAGGTATGGCCTGGTGTAAAAATGGGAAACCACGGAAAACCATCTTCAGAGCATACCGAGAAATGGTCTTCACAGCAGAAGACCTGAATAATTATATGCAGCAGAGAACTCTATACAGGAGAGTAAAATGCAGGTCAGTGAGATGAAAGTTTTGAGAAGTATGACACAAAAGACAGAGTAAGAAATGAGGATGACATGAGGAAAATTGGAGTGGAAAAGTCTTCCACCAGAATGGAAAGAAATAAAATGAGATGGTTTGGACATGTTAAGAGGTTGGAAGAGCCAAGGATACTAAACAGATGATGCAGGCTAAGATTAAAGGAAGGAAAAAAGATACACAGACCAAGAACAGCATAATAAAAAACATGGAATGAAACACACTTTCAAGCAATACAGCAAGTCGTTAAATGAATCCAATTTCATGATAATGTGTAACACATAATTAAGGAGCGTTATTATAAGTGCAATAACGAGCTTATAGCAGTGTTCACAGAGTCTGTCATAGATCAGTACTGTATGTGTGTTCAACAATTTCAATTCAAAGAGGTCAAATAAGAATGAGGAACAAACAGTCTTCAATTTAGATTTCTGGTTAACAACTTCATGACTGCATGAGAGTACGAGGTGCTACCCAGAATTTCCAAGAATTTTAATATCCCGTGTGGCGAAGTAGCGGTTCAAGTTCTGACGCTAGATGCCTTTTGGTGTACACTATATTTCAACTATTAGTCTGCCAACTGGCATCCTTGTTAAGTGTACATTTTTCCAAGTATCAGTGCTTTTCTTTATACTGCCTTCTTATACTCAGCAAATTCCGAAATGGCTGATGTTTAGGAGCAAAGAATGTGCATTTAATTTTGCTTTAGGCTCAATAAGACTGTGGCTGAAACACATCGAATGCTGTAGGAGGCTTCTGGTGACCATGCTTTAAGCAAAGCAAGAACATTTCAGTGGTTGTAAGCATTTCAAAGAAGGCCAGAAGTCCTTGGAAGATGACAAACATTCTGGCTGACTGCATCATGAACAACTGAAATGATGGCAAAAGTGCATGAAGTTATTAGTGAAGACAGACCATTCATGATGTTGGTAATCATGTTGGAATGAAGATGATGTGCAATGCAAACAGGGCATGATGATACGTCTGTTGTTTAACAGCTAGGTCACTGACCCCTAATGATTTGAGATGCAACGAAATGAAACAATAATTAAAACTTTAAAACAAGTCCACCGACTAGAATCTAAAATGAAAGACCATTAATCTAAAACAATCAGTGGATCCAATTCACAATGCCTTATTTTCTAAAATGATGCTTGTTGTCCAAAGGGGGTCCAAAATCCAGGTCACCGGCCCCTCATAATATTACTAATCCCGGTAAAATAGAACTCTGGTGTTCTTCCTATAGTGGTACTAATTACAGGCAACACAGACTTATGGTGTTCCTTGCATGGTGGTACTAATCACAGGTTATGCAGACCCATGGTATGTCACACATAATGGCACCACTCACAGACAACACAGATCCATGGTGTTCCTCACATAAGAATACCACTCACAAGCAATGCAGACCTATGGTGTTCCCCACATAGTGGTACTAATCACAGGCCACGAATACTCACGGTGTTGCTCACACAGTGGTATTAATCATAGGCAATGTAGACCCACAGTGTACCACACATTACAGTATCCCCACAAGCAATACAACAACAGGAACTAGTTACTGCATTATGACAAAGCACCTGCACACAAACATGGCGAATACAGTTCCGCAGCTGCCCCTCCCCCATTTGCTTGATCTGGACCCTTGCAACTTCTAATCTTTCCTAAAATGAAACTCCGGTTGAAATGGAAGTGTTTTGACAGCACTGAAGAATTCCAAGTGGAATCACAGGAGGTGCTGAAATTAAGCATTGACTTAAAGTATTCTGCTTTCATAAGCAAATTCTCGGAAGCACCTCATATAATGAAAACTGGCAACAACACATTCTTTGGAAATCGGTAGGCGACACTGACCTAAACTGCTTGACGTGCCACTTGTTAATGAAGATAATCTGTAAGAAATAACTATAATGATCAATTTGACACTGCTAACAGCTCACTACATACTATCAAAATATTACAGGATACCTAGCGTCAGCATTTTCATTTAGGTCTACTTATCTCTAATCTTCTAATCTACAATGACTGTTTTTTCACAATTTTTACCTCTCAAATTATGATGTCATGTGGTTGCTTTGACTGTTTCAAGGGCCATATAATTGCAACAAGTACACTTCAAATATTGCCTACATGTCCACACTCAGTAAATGTTTCAGAAAAGTATTATTTACACCTTATCATCAGTTTACTGCCTGTAGGTGAATAAATAAGCCTGATCAACTGTTTTTTGCTGCTTCTTGTAAACAGCACAAATTCTAATCAACAACTGGCAATGCTATACACAGCAACACATAGTCCACGAGAGTAAGCATCTTCACAGGCAAAATTTGTCAGTCCAACTCTTAAACCAATCCTCTGTACCCATATACAAAAATACCACAGTCCTGCTTAAATAAGTACCATGATTATCTGTCATCAAATAGTACACAATGTTTTAAAAATGTTCTTGATATCAATCATGGAATTATGATTAACATACCATCTTTTCAATAGAATGCAATGTTTTTGAACTCAACTCTGAAGGTGGTAATAATATTTAGATAGATAAGGACTTTCAGAAAATCTACAATATAATAGCAACTTTTAATCCTACAGTAAGACTGACACTTTTAAAAAGAAATAAGAATTCTCAGGAACGGCATTTCCCATAGATGATTAAACATACTACCCTGAACACTGGTGTTCTCAACCTCAACCACTGGCATCTGTAGCCAGTGTATATAACTTGTTTTCGAGAACATTCAGTGAATAGGGAGGAAGTTTTTGTTCAGTCTGTACAGAATAATTTCTGCAAGTTTGAATTTGCTGTTTCCAGAATTTATTTTGTAACTGAACAGAACCTTTTATAATCCATCATTACCACCATACAACTGACAAAAATGAAGAGAAGAATGATGACAGATATACATGGTAATATAAAGTCTTACATAAAATCATCCATATATCATTTCAGGTAAGTCAACAAGAGCAAACAAATAGATTTATCATGAAGAGCTACTTCATGCTATACAAACACAACAATATCCCTGTCAAAATCAGTCCAGCATCAGTCATGATGTACAATGTACTACATACAAATACTTCACTTTGAGAAGTAAATGCAACAGGCATTATTTCAACATTCTATTTCACCAGAACCAGACGGTAACAAGTAAAATCACAATTTTATTATAAGCTGTCAATATTTAAAAAAAAAGACAACTTTTTATGATGAGGTGGTTTCCCCTCAGAGTTTACTTCCTATGGTGTGGTGCAGAAGTCACACATGAGTTGCAATACCTTTTATCTTTACAGTGACATTCTCTTTTCTCATAACTTTCACCTTTACAATGGCATTCTCTTTTAATCCAGGAGTCTTCTACATGACACTCAGGAAAATAATTGTGGAGATATTAAGCACTTTACTTTCTAAATCAGCAGTTCATCATTACGAATTATCCCCAGATTTACTTATTGGGGACATCTCAAAGAATGCTTCTATGTCAATACATCAGCAACCACCAAGCAGTTCAATAACAATATTTGAGCAGAAATTGATGCATTAGTCAAACTTCGGGGAAGATGAGGAAGCAACTGGTGGTCATTTGAAGGACATAGTATGTACACAAATTTCCACAGAATGGATGTAATGCTTGAAAGCAGAAACATTGATATTTCTCTCAAAATTAAAAAAGTTATAAAAAAACTAAAACCTATGCATGACTTCTGAGCCACCCTGTTTAACTGTATGCCTGACAGAAAGCATATGACCCCATTGTCTTGATTCTTTCCTAGCTGCAATTCCTGCCTGAAAATTTCTTAATTTAAAAAAAAAAAAAGAAAAATGCAATATAGTAGAACCCCTGTCATTGACTCATGTGGCCAAGATCTAGAGAGTGACAAGTAGGGAGGAGAGTAGAATTCAAGCTAGCGAAATGAAATACCTAAGTAGTATGATAGGGAAAGACAAGGAAAGAGAGAGTGAGAAACAAAGATGTTAGAAAGGAAGTCAGAATAGAAAACCAAAATGAATTCATGAGAATAAATTAAGATGGTTTGGACATGTAAAGAGGACAGAGGGGCACAGAATACCAAGACAGAAGATGGAGATAAAGTTTCAGGGAAAGAGTGCAAGAGGGAGACCTAGAATGAAGTGGATCGATTCAACAAAAGACGAGTGCAAAATGAAGAAGAAACTTGGACTGGGACAAAATAATGGAAGAAGAATGGAGGAAGAAGAGAGGAAGGTCGAGAAGTGCCATAAATGCCCTGACCCAGCAGGAGCTGAATAAGGGGAAAGGAGGAGCAGGAGGAGGCTGAGTAGAACACCGCGTACTGAATTAACTGGGGCTGTGGTCTGTTCAGATTCGGAAATGCTGCGATTAGCTTAAAAGAAAAAGTAAAAACAAAATGTGCTGTATTGTTAAGAAGACAGCAGAAAAGCATATTCCCAAGAACAACAAGAAGGCCAGATGGTTAATGGATGAAGCACTACAAGTAGCAAAAACAAGGAGGAAAGCAAAAATCAATGGAGAAATATCAAAGGTGTCTAAATTAAATGCAGTTTCAGAAACTAGCTGGAAGAGACAAGAATGAATTCTTGAATGAACAGTGCAAGGAAGCGGAGGAAAATAACATACTGGGTAACACGAGGAATCTCTTTATGAGAATTAGAAACATCAGAGGATGATTCCAGGCAAAAATTGGAATGATAAAAGGTAATAATGGTAAAAATCTTACACAAACAGAGGAGATTAAATAAAGGTGGACAGTATATGTAGAAGGTTTATACAGAAAAGAACCAGATACCTGTGATAAAGGTTAATGTAATTTCAGATCCAGATACCCTAGAAAGTGAGGTCAAGAAAATGAAAATGGAGGCAACTAAACCTATCACTATTTGGCATATAGAGGGAGAAACAATGGAGGTAGTTCCCAGTTTCATCTACTTAGGTTCCAAGATGGTGAGACTGCAGTCATGAAATTAAAAGACGCTTGCTCCTTGAGAAAAAACCAACGGACAATCTCAACAGAGTTTCCAAGAGCAGAGGCATAACAAAGAACAGAACAAACATCTATATAGGAAAGGCTATGGTCTTCCAGTAGTGATGTATGGAAACTAGACCTAGACAATGAGATGCATTCAAATTATGGTGTTGGAGAAAACTCCTTAGAGTTCCAATAGAGACTGCAGAGAGATCTAGCAAGTCCATATAACAAGAAATCAACTCAGGCTGTTCGTTGGAAGGGCAAATACTGGCACCAAAACGTGTTTCCATTTTATGAGAAGTCATTCACTGGAAAAGACCTTAATGCTGGGGAAGACCGATGATAAAAAGAGAAGAAGGCGACTATGGATGAGATGAATTGATGACATTAAGGAAGTCATGGATCTCAATAAGGCAAATCTTTGGAAAATAGTGCAGGACAGAAGGCTGGACTAATGAGGTCATGGAGAGTTGGAATCAACTTAACAACTCACAGTTTAGTAGAGCTACAGTATTAGCAGCGATAAGGCAAGATAGCATACAGAATACAATATGAAAATGCCCTACAGTATTTGACATTTCTAACTTTACATCTATTAGAGCTACAGTATACATTAATTTAATTAACAATGTACTGTATTCCTGTACGATTATCTGAATTACAACTTCCCTACAAATGCCTCTCTTATGTTAACATTGTATTTATAATACTCTGGTAAAATTTCCTAGCTCAACACTAGCTTGAATAATCATTTTTAAGTACAATATTATGATTAAATCCTTTCCTTATAGCAAGTGGAACTTTTAATTTCTTTTTCCCCTTTATCACAGATTCTGTTTGGATTATTGTACATTTTTTATTTTCAGGGTTCAAGGTTTCTTTTCTTATTTTTTGTGCAAATGAAGGGATTAAAAATCTGATGAAAATGTCCAACTTTTGTTAGTCCCATTATCACCAGGATCAACAAAAATGTTAACATAAGAGAGCCATTTGTAGGGAAGTTGTAATTCAGATAATCTTATAGGAATACAGTACAGTACATTGTTAATTAAATTCATGCATACTGTAGCTCTAATAGATATAAAGTTAGAAATGTCAAATACTGTAGGCAATTTTTTATTGTATTCTGTATGCTATCTTGGCTTATAATATGGTGCTCAATGTGGAATGAAATAATATGTGAAAGCTTTGCTGACGAGATGTTTGTCCTTAACTGGGCAATATTTTCAAGGAAATTTTATAGTAGTATAAATACAATGTTAACACAAGAGAGCCATTTGTAGGGAAGTTGTAATTCAGATAATCTTATAGGAATTCTACAATGCAAGTTTGGTCATTTTAATTTAAACTGGCCATCAACACAGAAGATATACAGGTTGAGCAAGAAGTTCCTTTACAGTAGCCCATAAGTAATATGTAGACATTTTAAAATATTTTATAGACAGTCCCTTAACAGAGTAACTGAGAACAATGTTCTTGAGCCAAAGTCAGCTTTCATTATAATTCATTATTTCATTACTCCCGTTCGGTTTAGTCAGGAGATTAACATGATGGCGGATACGCGATTTCAGTGTTGAGCATTTGATGACCTCATGAACGTCCGACACATAAGACAATGAAGATGTTATGAGGGACTTTGCTGTGTGTTTCAGGAAACAGTCACCATCGCGGCAAACGTTACTGGTGCGGGAAAAGAAAGCCTTTGTGACGGGAAGTGTTCGCGATGCGCCACATAGTGGGAGACCAAGCACTCACACCAGGGCAAAATGAACTGAAAGATCACTGATAAAGTCAACTCGTAAACGTTCTGCTTCCAGAAATGAAGGCCAGAGGAATAACTGACGTTACACTCAAACAGGATGGTGCTCTGCCACATTTTGCTCCGAGTGCCTGCTGAACCAACCGTTTCCGAACTGCTGGCTTGAACATGGATCACTAAACTTTCCAGCCCCATTGTCATGGCCCCCTCGAAGCCCGGACCTCACCACACTGGACAATGCGCTCTGGTCTTGTTAAAGAAGTGGTGTGTAAACGGTGATAGCAATCAGCTGAAAGATGGACTTGCAGCAATTCAAACGATCACCCCTATTATACAGCAGCAGATGCACAAAAGAATGTGGCAATGCAAAAACCTCTACATACACACACTGTAGATCCATAAGAAAGTTTGTCTGCAACTGTATATAATGTAGATAGTGTTATGTAACTTTTTGCTCAGCCTGTACAAGAAGTGATGTATCAAATTCCACTGCATAGTACTTTCCCTAGTTTTAAAATACTAAATAGTTATAAACTCTGTTTCAAAGAACATTTTACTGTCGTCTCATCAGACTTGTTGCATTTACATCTCCGTTCTCTCACCAAAACCACATCCAAACACACACACATGCATGTAACTATCACAAAGCTTGCAGCTACAAGTAAACTGAAGTATAGTAAGATTTTATAACAATACACCACTGGTTCCTTTAAATATAAAAATACCTATAAAATATGGAGATGTTGCTACAAATCAAGTAACAACAAAAATCTCTTCTTGCCACAAAGAAGAAAAATCAAGAAGAGATTTCTATGAATTAATGTGCTCAACATTCCCATACCTTCAGAAAAACATTTTGATTAAGGGGGTGAGGTGGTATATTAATTTTACAATTTTGACAATAATTTGTGATAATTTTCAAAGAGAACATTTTCCAGAATCTGTTCCTGCATGCCCTATACCACTGCTGCCCATAAGTAAAAATATTACTTCCTATCCCATTGACAAAACACCTTCTCCTTGACTGTCGTGCTGCTCATTGCCCACACCATACCACTGCACAGAATTACATATCCAGTGGAACCTTGGATTGCGAGCATAATTCGTTCCAGAAATACGCTTGTAATACAAAGCAAAGTTTCCCATAAGAAACAATTGAAACGCGGATGATTCGTCCACAACACAAAAATATTTATTCACATAATATTTCTAAAACAAAATATAATGTAAAACAAATTAAACTGCACTTTGCCTTACAATAGCCTCATGGTCTTCCCTAAGGACACAATTTCATCGACAATCGCCGGCTCACTGTCACCAACATTCCCCAAGCGGAAGTGAGAGTTCTCTTGGTAACCTCATCCAAGGCTTTATCGATGACCTTCAGGCAGTTCACAATGTGGAAATGATTTCTCCAAAACTCTCGGAGGGTAAGGTTTGTTCCTTCGGTCACTTTGAAGCTTCACTGAAATAGTGTTTTGGTGTATAGATTCTTGAAGTTCGAAATGACTTGCTGATCCACAGGCTCGAGTGGTGGAGTAGTGTTGGGAGGAAGGAACTTAACCTTAATGAACTTGAATTCCTCCAGGAAGTCGTCCCCAAGGCCTGGAGGATGAGCAGCAGCATTGTCCATAACCAGCAAGACTTTGAGCGGCAGATTATTTTCTGAAAGGTATTTCTTCATTACAGGACCAAAGACCTCGTTCATCCATTCAACGAAGAAAATACAAGTGACCCAAGCCTTAGTGTTGGACCTCTACATAACATTTAACTGGCTCTTCTGCACCTCGCATTTCCTGAAGCTTGTGGATTCTTGGAATGAAACACAAGCAGAGGCTTTACTTTTAAATTCCCGTACACATCAGCACACAATGACAGGGTTAAACGGACTTTCATGGGCTTGTGACTGGGCAATGAATTCTCTTCTGCTGTAATGCAGGTCCTCTTTGGCATCTGTTTCCAAAAAACAACCCTGTTTCATAGCAGTTAAAAACTTGCTACGGCAGGTAACATTCTGTAACTATGAGCTTCTGGAACTCAGCAGTGAATGCCTCAGCTGCCTTAGCATCCGAACTGGAAGCCTCTCCATGCCTCAACACTATGGATGCCACTTCTCCTCTCAAAGTTATCAAACCATAAACTGTTGGCCTTGAAGATTTCTTCGATTTCTGTTGACATACGTGTACTACATGTTAATTTACTTACGAGGTCGGCGTACAACGTCTTTGCCTTCTCGCAGATTAAATTCTCGGTCACAGTATCGCCTGCTAGTTGCTTATAATTTATCCAAACGAGAAGCAACTTTTCTACATCTTCCTGAACAAGTGGCCGTTGCTTTGATACTCTTATGACTCCTTTTCCTGCATCTATCCATTTTATTTCTTCTTTCTTATTTAATATTGTGCAAATCGTTGGCGTAGACTTGTTATAAAATCTCGCGATATCAGCCACTCGCATACCTCGTTCGTGCTTTTCGATCATTTCCTTCTTAACTTCCATCGTAATCACCTTCTTCCAACCAAATTCCTTTTCAGCCTTCTTTTCGTTCACTGGGCCCTTCGTTGCAGTACAGTTATATCACTAATAAAAGAACCAAAACATGTACACTTGTACGGTGTTGACTATGCGAGTGAGGCAGGCCAACTGAAGTCCAGTGCGGGAGATGATTACATACATTCTCCCAGGAAAGAGAGAGTCAGAGGGGAGGAGAAAACAAAGGAACAGGGGAGGGGAAAACGTAGGCACATGTGACGCTTGTATTGCGGAACCTCACTCGCTTATCAAGTCACAATTTATTTAAAATGTTTGCTCGCCTTACAAAACACTCGTAGACCAAGTTACTTGCATTCCAAGGTTTCACTGTAAAGGCTGTTTGGGAGATAAGTACAAATTTATTTATTTATTATTTTTTTTTTTTTTTTGAATCCTGAATGCATATGACATCAAAATAATGTCCTTTTTTTATATATTTTTTAAATTGAAAATTTGATATTTATAGCTTAGGTAGAATTTAATGATGAACGACTTACGGCTTTGCTGACATACATTATTTTCCAGTGTAGAAACATCCCTTCTTGCTCATAGAATGCTTTCGTACAACTTGCGTATGCATACTCCCTGAAGCATGGTATGGTGGGTGCTATAAGCCGAGGAACAAAAAAGTTTGCACTCTACTTCAAGCTCCTCCCTCGGACAAACCATTCACTAAATTAAAAATATATATTTGACGAACTATGGACATTCATCCTTACCCTCCCTAAGGTTATTTGTTCTTATCTCCCAAACACAATGTATATAGATATTATTATGTTTTCCAAAATGAAATTATTTTTAAAATTAATTTTTATGCGACTATTACAGTCAGATGCAGCTATTGTAAGGAAAAGCCTCAGATGACGGTGGGCAGGTTATTGTTGTGGAGGACAGTTGTGTGTGGTGTGCAAATTGCATGAATGTTGGGGACAGTACGAACATCTAGAGCCAGAGCCAAGGGAATGAACTGTTTACGATTAAAATATGACCCAGCCAGGAATTGAACCTGGGACCCCAAGGTCCAGACAGTGACTATTCAGCCATGCACAAAAATGGTGAAAGAGGAATATAACCATGATAAATACACCAAATCTGGCTCATTATGAGTTTTGGTTCTGGATGTTAAACATGGAGATGCTCAGCTGACTCTACCTGATTTTTCAGATGAAACTTCCACCGTCAATGGGATTTGAACCATGATCATTTGGATAGAAACCCAGCAGCTAAGTCAATGTATGAATCGTGCCCCTCTTTGCGGAGAAAGTGAAACAACGACAGGAAAAAAAAAAGGCTGCTTACAAATATGGATGAAATTCTGAAACTATACATACTATACTCTAAAGGCAGTACAATCCAAGGTATCTTCATTTGAGGAACGAATGAACGAGTTTCAGAAACGACTGGAACAAGCGACCATGGCTGCAGGCAGGGACACCAACTGCACGGAACAACTGGACGCTCTGCACTCGGACTTCCGTGAATTTCAGGCATCTATAATTGCTGAGCTTGAATCCATCAAGCAAGAACTCTTGGCACTTCAGCTGAGAGCTAACAAGCAAGACGAAATACTGCATGCTCAGGAGCAATACTCGAGGAGGAATTGTAGTCTTCTTCATGGTGTTAATGAGTGTCCTAATGAGGATACAGCTGTAATAAATAATAATAATAATAATAATAATAATAATAATAATAATAATAATAATAATAATAATAATAATAATAATAATCGTATGGCCTCAGCTACCGCGTGCAGACATTTCGATTTGATGCCATCTGGCTGTCTGCTCGTCAATTTCGATGTTCCGTTTTACTCTAGGTCCGTTAGATGGCAGACAGAGTAAACCGGATCTCTCTTGGGCGTCTATGGCTGAGATTTGATTAATTTTGTCGGGTAAATACCAAATGTATCACCAGAGATCTTTTACATGCCGACATCGTACGACATGGAGTGTCGAATGGACTTTTTTCCGCCTTTCAAAAATCCGACTACCTCTGCCGGGTTTGAACCCGCTATCTTGGGATCCGGAGGCCGACTCTCTACCATGGATCCACAGAGGCAGTTGTAAAGGTACTAAACATTGTGAAGGAGAAACTGAACATTGAACTGACAATGGCCAGCAGTGACAGATGCCACAGGCTTGGAGGTCGTAAGAGGACAGTGGCAGACGCAGTGGCTAATGGGAAGACACCCATAATGGTAAAATTTGTCAGGTACCATGTGCGAGAAGCAGTGTGACATGCTAAACAGGCTTTAAAGGGTACTCAGTTGTTAATAACAGAGTCTCTTACTCAGACGAGGAAGGAGATGCTTCACCTACTCCCTTAAAAATGGAACCTTTCCTTCACTATGGAAACTAGCTAATGTTATCCCTGTGCCTAAAAAAGCCGACCCCTCCATACCATCTGACTACAGACTAATTTCTATCTTACCAGAGATTTCCAAAGCAATCGAACGTCTGGTTCATGAGCAGGTGTTGGAATACTTAAACAACCATTCTCTCCTAGACCCATTCGAATCTGGCTTCAAGAAGGGACATAGCACAGCAACTGCCCTGCTCAAAGTGACTGATGACATACGACACGCAATGGACCAAAGACTGGTGACAATACTTACTCTCCTCGATTTCAGTACCGCATTTGACACTATAAACATCCATACTCTATTAAACAAGATGCAATCTTACTACTTCAATCAACAAACTATTAATTTCTTTTCATCGTACCTCAAAAATTGCGCGCAACGAATTATAACCCTTGATCAAACCTCTCGCTGGCTAACCAGGAAGGAAGGCACGCCGCAGGGTAGTGTTTTAGGCCCATTGCTCTTTATTTTGCACATAAACGACATTTCATCTAATTTAAGGAATTGTAGCTACCATCTTTATGCGGACGACTTACAAATTTACTGTCAATGTAAGACCTCTGATTTACCTCATACCATAACAGGCATCAATGCTGACCTTCAGCGACTTAATGATTACTCCTTGAAAAATTCCCTCCTTCTTAACCCCTCCAAGACACAAGCAATCATTATTGGCTCTCAAAAATGGTCACACTAAGATACAAAACTATTCCTTCAGTTATACTGAATGGTAGAGTTATTCCATTCAGCCACCAAACTGTGAGAAATCTTGGAGTGACAATGAACGAAACTTTAAATTGGTCTGAATACATTCAAAATGTGTGTAAAAAAATATTTTCGATACTTCATTCGGTTAAAAGAAACAGCGATATTTTACCTTGTAATGTGAGAGTCAAATTCATACAAACGCTAGTGCTTCCCGTCCTCGACTACTGTGACGTCATTCTGTTAGACGCAACAAAAGAGCAGACTTCGAAACTTCAGCGAGCGCTTAATTGTCGCCTTAGATTCATATACAGTCTGAGTTATGATACACATGTCACCCCATACTATCACACTATTTTGTGGCTGAAACCTGACAAATGGATCACATACTGATACTGATATACAGACTGCTCCCTGAAGACAGACCACTACACATTTCATCCCAGCTTAAGTATTTGTCCTCCTTTCACAGCAGTAATACCCGCTCTGGTTCCTCCCTTTCTATTCCTGTCTACCGATCCTCTATGTACAACAACTCCTTTGTTGTGGCAGGTTCTAGACTTTGGAATTCCCTGCCTGTCAGTGTCAGAAATTTCATCTCGTTACTTAAATTTAAGACTGCTTGCGGAGACTACCTGCTGAATGCAGCGCACTAACCTGTATGACTGGAAGATTGAATGAATGTAAGTGAGAAAAGTGTAATATATTTTTGTGTAGGTTATTATTTACTATATAATATTATGTACTCAAACTCTGTTCCCAATGATGTATTACTACAGTGGTTAAGTGTAAGAGAGAGCCAAGAGCCTTAACTTCGCCACCTACAAAGGCATAATAAATGGTTCAGCTGAGCTCGCGATGCTTGCTCCTCTCCCAGATGAACAGAGAACGAGTGTGTGTGCTGGGAAACTTCAAAAGCACAAATGGCCAAGTTTGGGTAGCACTGTTCGTAACAAAGCAAATAAAATTATAATTCATATAATTTTAACGTAGAATATGTATTTTTTGGAGGAGCTACTTAGTCAAAAGTGACACATGGACAGTGTTATCAACAGCCATATAGTGCACATGTATACTCTACCATGGTCATAGTTACCACAAATCATATTTAAATACAGTACAACTTCAGTGTGAAAAATAAGCGTATTTTTTTTATTATTATTATTATTATTATTATTATTATTATTATTATTATTATTATTATTATTATTATTAAGGAATAAGTACGCACAATGTGCATTACATAAAACTATTTGCATAATTGTGTTTTCGACAACAACCTCTTAGAAAACACAAGAGCGTGATATCTATCACATGTCTTTTTACATAATTTACAAATGCACTGTGGTGTGGGCACATGGAACACCTCTGTTTCACAAATCCTATGGTGAAAACCGTGCACCGCGAAACGGGTCACTGTGTGTCTCAGTTCATAGGCAGTGCCCTTCCATTCTGTTGACGTCATGGCCACTGTGGAGTAGAAATCAATTGGGATCTCCTTCTTTTTTGCTAATAGTTCTTGTAGTACCTCGCTGTACTGTCTTGTGGACGGTGGTTGGTGATCCAGTCGAAGTTCTTCGATAAAGAAAGGTTCTCCTGCTAGTTCATATGTCAACCTCGAAGGTGTGTATTTCAATAGGCAAAGCTGTTTCTTTAAAAATATAGCTTTCACTTTCTCTAAGTCTCTCAGATTACTTTTGCTTAAATTATCCCATATTATATCCAACCCATACGTTGCGATAGGTGTAATTTTCGCTTTAAAGAGTCTCATTGCCGATTGGATAGACAAGTCCCTGAGATGACTAATGTCATTCATTGATCTGACAGCTCATACAACCTTATCTTTCACATGATGTGTGAATATTTTCCGTTGCGTCTGAAGAGTAATTCCTAGGTATTTGAAGTGACAGGTTTGAATCAATGGCTCATCTCTGAGATAAAGAATGTCATCCTTGGCTGTTCTTCCGCCCTTTCTAAAGATCATTGTCATTGTTTTCTTAAGATTTATTTCAAGGTTGTTGTTTTGGGCCCATATTGCTAATTGGTTCAAGTTTTCCTGAAGATCCTCTTTTGATTTTGAGGTCAAGACCATATCATCAGCATACACAGTGACTTTTACTTTCTGAGGATGTAAGAAATGTACTACATCTGCAGTAGTGACGTTAAATAGAAGAGGGCTTAGAGGGTCACCTTGGAGTACTCAGTTTGTTTGATCAAGCTGTTATCTATTTCTATCTGGTTGTTATGTAGAATATCCTTAATCAATCTTATGATGTAGTGGTGTTCCAGACCAATCATTTCTGTGAGCTTTCTCACTAGTATGCTTCTATTGATTCGATCGAAAGTTTTAGTGAAGTCTAAGAAGACTGCGTATACCTTCTGTTTAGGAAATCTTAAAGTGTCCTGGATTATGTCTAGCAAGTAGTTGACAGCTTGCAATGTCGATCTCTGCTTACGGAAGCCGAATTGTTCTTCCAGAATTTTCTCATCTACCAGTTGCATCAGTCTTGTAATAAGTATCTTCATCATAAGTTTGAAGAGAGTATTTTCCAAAGCAATACCTCTATATGCATTAGGATCACCGGAGTCGCCTTTCCCTTTATACAACATTTTAATTCTTGATCTTCTCCAAGAGTCTGGGATTCTTCCCTGTCGCAAGCATTCATTCATCAGAGCGGTCCACGTTTTTTCGAGTATCGGTGCTGCATCTTTCAGATATTCATTATAACTTTCTCCCCAAACAAATGGCAAACAAGGAGATACTGCATGCGAAGTACTGCAGACAAATACAGGTGGATTTAAAATTCTTCGACTCACTAAAAGACCCGAATTTCTGACCAAAGAGAGAGAGAGAGAATTTCTTGCCTTTCGGTTTCGAGAAACAAACCAGGTGTATAAAGCAATTTTTGTTGGAGAGGTCAATTTGTATAAGGCCATTGCTTTTTTTGGTGACGAGTTGATATAGTTGTTAATGAGCAGACGGTATTCACAAGTTACAATGCTTTCTAATTTAATATGGCATATTAATTCACACATTACTTTATCTACAAAACTGAAAGTAAACAATAGATCGAGATAAATCAAGATAGATGGTGGAAAAGATTAAGTATCCTTGGCAACTGCCTGGTAAATACTACAAAGGCCTCAACTTTCTTGAAAGAAAAGCTCATTTAGAAAAATTTCATACTCTGTTTGCAGTACCTTCTCTTTCACTCCATCATGGTTTCTCACTCTAGCAGCCCGGATGTGGAAATAAACCAAGTCTCACCCATAAACCGTTATCTTACCACTACTCTTCTGTATCTTCTGTCATTGTGGATTTTGGGCTCATCTTTCCATATGAAAAATGAAATGTCGTACGGCTTTTAGTGCCGGGATATCCCAGGAAGGGTTCGGCTCGCCAGGTGCAGGTCTTTCTATTTGACACCCGTAGGTGACCTGCGCGTCATGAGGAGGATGAAATGATGATGAAGACAACACATACACCCAGCCCCCGTGCCATTGGAATTAACCAATTAAGGTTAAAATCCCCGACCCGGCCGGGAATCGAACCCGGGACCCTCTGAACAGAAGGCCAGTACTCTGACCATTCAGCCAATGAGTCTGACATCTTTCCATATATCCTTTATCCAGTCATACCTTGGTCTCTTCCTCAGTCTTTAGTCAACTATTTGTCTTCCAAAATAAACAAGCCTTAGGTGCTGCCATTCTCATTAAGTGACCAAACAACTTCAATCGTGATTCTTCTGGTATAATAAGCAAATTATGTTGCAGATATTGTTGAAGGTATACAGATTCATTTCTGGTTTTGACTTGTTGGTTCTAAGGAAGTTCTACTCTGCTCAGTCTCAAGTTAAAAAAGAGATTCTTCAGTCTGGTATTCCATTCATTAAGCAGGGTATTTGATAGCATTATAATTCTAACAAAATAAACATGTTGATTTTAATAATAATAACGTTTTGTTTTTATGTCCTACTAACTACATTGGCTTCCGGAGATGCCAAGGTGCCAGAATTTTGTCCCACAGGAGTTCTTTTACGTGCCAATAAATCTACTGAGATGAGGCCGACACATGTGAATACCTTCAAATAACACTGGAATGAGTTAGGATCGAACCTGTCAAGTTGGGCTCAGAAGGCCAGCACTCCACTATCTGTGCTGCTCAGCACAGCATGTTGATAGTAAAGAAATTATGTCAATATAAGATGAATATGAAAATATGGATGCACTTATGCTAAAAAATATCAAAATATGACATAAAAAATTGGAAACTGCTTCGAAGACCAACACTGCTTACGGAACCAGTTACCTTCGACCTTATTTTAATTTTAATTAAGAAATATTTAATGAAAAGAAGTCCAAAATAACTGAACACAGACAAAAACTTGTTATAATCAGCGCAAAACATGTGAATTATATTTGGAAAAACTCTAAAACTATTATAATATGACCAAAGATATATTTACACAATAACAAGGACTGAAGTTGTGGACAAAACTGGGAAGACATCGAAGGGGAGGAGGAGAAATATGAAGAGTACACTTGGTGGAAGGACCTTAGTCAACAACCTATAAAAAATATGGAATGACGTTGATATAGATGGCCTATTAGACCAAGCTTAAAGAGGTTTAGTTAAAACACCTGGGACTATGAAAACTAATATCAATGATGGTATTTTAAAAAACATTCAAAACGTGCAAATTTCTGTCCGTGTTGTATTTGTAGATGTCACTGAAGCCTTTGATAGGACTTGTAATTATTAAATTCTCTCACTTGCCTACATCTATCAAACACCTGACCATAAAATTACTCTCAGAAAATAAAATGCTGGTACAAACCCATCAGCGCAAGTAAAAATCAACAGCAGAGTTCAGCTGGAAGAACCAATTTCACCCTTTTTTATTCAGTAAGTATATCACCTGCATAATCAAACTCGCTGATAGAAAAGTATCATAAATTGACATTCAAATGAACACCTGACAAAGAACCAATGTTATAATTTGTAATAATAGTGTTACAATTATCCAAAGAGCCCTAAAGATAACCTCAGACACTGATTAGTGTTATATAGAGGATGGTTGCCTAGTTGTACTTCCTCTTAAAACAGTAATCACCACCACCACTCTCTAATTTGCTGGAAACTAGGATGTGATTCCAGGGAATTTCATGAAATATAAAACTGACTTCCAAATTCATCTCGCTTTATCCCCAACCCCGTATCAAGAGACAGGACTAAGGAGTAGACATATATACAAACATACAGAAAAAGTGAATATTGAATTTTCATGACCGCATTGTAATCGATGCCGACTTTTAACCTATTAGGTCGTGTTACATACATTTAGTACGTGTTAAAGAGATGTTAGGTACAGAACAAAAGTGGCCAACCAGGCACCAGTGAGATCCGAACCCACAACCTCTAGAGCAACTGACACAAAATCGGGAGGTTGTGGGTTCGGATCCCACTGGTGTCTGGTTGGCCATTTTTGTTCTATACTTAACATCTCTTAAACACGTACTAAATGTATGTAACATGACCTAATAGGTGGTAAGTCTGTTTCAAATAAAGAAACAGACTTCCAAATTGCATCAGGAACTTCAAAACCAAAGAGTGATATAATCATAAAATTCTTGATGATAATACTACGTATAGCTGGCAACATTCATATCAACAATACAGAATTTCAACTAACATATTTTGGCAACATCAATAGCAGATCAGTTTAGTGAAAATGAAAACTTTTGGGCAATTCTATGTTCTGCTAAATACAGTGGTATAAAAAATCAACAGAGTAAAATAGAATACCCCATTTTTCACAAACGACCAGTCGGTTTTATAATATATTTACCAATGTCCAAACCTCACCCCCAAACATCATAAGAGGCAATGTTAATGCAATATTACTGTATATACCCTGATGTTTACGAATGTACATTTTAATTACCATATTATATTATACAAAACAAATAATTCTCACTAAAAGCCTCAATAATAGACTGAAGATGTCCAAGATTTAACTAAGAAATGCAAGGCAGAAAGGAAAATCCAGTAACTACAAAGTAAAAAAAAAAGTAGTTAGAGGTGACCAGAGCTGACATATTACTAAGTGTTCATGCACTTCATAAAATATCCAGGGTTTAAATTTATTATCTCAGTATATCACATCTTCCTTATGGTTTATTCACTACAGAAACCAATACTCATTGGTACTATATATAGTTCTGGATGGGAAATGGATTAATCAAAACCGAAACAAGGTTTAAATTTTAAATTTTACCAAACATCTTCCCCATTTTAACACATAATTTCAGTACAGGTATCTGCCAACCACAAATATTACAGAACTCCAAGTAGACGAGTAGACGAAAATATACTAAATGGTGCTCATTCATAGTTTCAATACTGGTACGAGTTCTCAACTTGATTCAATATTATAACAATCGGAAACAGACTTCTGGTCACTGCCTCAGAATTTTCTCTCAACGTGCAGCCAATTAGCCACTCAAGAGGGAAGATTGGAGTAATACAATGCAGAAAAAAAAGTTAGTTGGATAACAATGAATTGTAAACCTGAATGTGGTTCAAAACACACTTGAAGATGAAATAGTACAAATGATAGGATTTTTGCAAAGAATTTCAAAGTCATCATACTCTGAGCAACTTTCTTACTTCTGCCGGCAGACACAAGATTTTAAAGACAATATTGAGGATTTGTATTCACAAGGTATAATTCCACATTTTATTCATGTTTTGAAAGTAAAATTCTTCACATTTTTGTATTTTTTGTGGGGCTTTATAAATCCTATAAATTCCCAGCTTCGGTAAGCGCACACAAAGTTTCTCCCCCCTTTTTTTTTTTGAAGAGCATGCAGCAGAATAACCACAGCTTAAACTAACTATAGTAACACATAAGTTACAGAGAAATGTGATCATTTAAGCTTCGATAGCTTGCAGAACATTAGGCAATACTTACTTTAATCTCAGGATATTAAATGGCTCTGTTGTGACACACAAATAAAGGAAACTGAAACTTAAGGAAGCATGATTATTACAATATATCATCAGCACAGGAAGGGAAAGAATTTAAATTTGGAAGAAACCTTTCGAGGAGAAACGCTAACATTTTAATTCACCAATCATTTAGTAAGGCAAATTTCAAAATAAAAACTGAAATATACCACTAATTTGAATTTACTCATTTTCCCAAACACACTGTTTCATTGGTTCTTTGGAATATTGGTATCCGCATCTGGTATTAGAAGTACAGTAGACTCCCGCTAGTTTGGCCGCCAGAAAGTCTGGCTGGCACCTGTCCTTGATTGAAGACAGAAAAATGAGTCACGCTGAGGGAAGAGCGACATACATTGAGCAGCAGACAGAAGCAACAGCAGTTGATGTATTGTTTATAAAGAAGTGGCATGATTTTGCTTCTAAAAAAAAAAAAAAAAACACACACACAAATCCTTTTGTTTACGACAGCCTGTGATGTTTATACAAAGTGTTAGTGTACCTTCACAAATTAAATTCTGAGTTTTTGTAATGTGTTTTTCTGCATTTAATTTTCCACCACGATTGTTTATCTCTCATCGGGAGTGAAACCTCAATAGTGTATGGAGACATCATAAAGACACAACTCATTTCAGGCGGGTACACTTGGTAAATACACATTAATGCTACTTGCCTTATAATCGGTTCTTTATTTACGTACTGTATTTCACTTAAGCCAAAATATATTGGTATTCACAGCATATTGTTGGTTAGTCCAGCCAAGGATCTGGTCCCGAGGTGGTCAAACTAGAGAGAGTCTACTGCATTGGAAAGGAACAAACAACTGTCCAATCAAGTAGTACAGGAACACCAGAAGGAACAAGTAATAGGACAAACACAAGGATAGGTCAGTGTATGAAAACACAATAGGACAAGGACAATCTCCACATATTTATACACTGCCATCTTCGAATAGGTAGGCTCTCTCTTCATCATTCCCTGTTCTCCTACATCAGTCTCTTCTCATCCCCCCACCAACGAGCTCGTTTCTGCTTCCCAGCTTCATCAGGAGGGTGGGCATCAACACTCATTGAGTATTCACAGATCTTCAGTCTTGACGTGGGAAGTGTAGCATAAGAGGAAAACCAGGTAAAAACAGGAAAAGGGAAGACAAATAAATACAGAGTCTTTCTCATAAACCCAGACCATCCAGTGGCGCCTTTACTCTCTGAGACCTAAGCAGCTGTACGGAAGGCGCACGCATATTTCTTGACCTTGAAAGCAAACTGCACGTATTCGATCTGGCAAGCATCAGTAGCCAGTCAGAATCTCAGCTGTTAACATGGTGAGACAGTTGTCATTGCAACACCATATTTTTGCATATGAAAGTTATTTTAAGTACAAATCGGCTCGACGGGGACGTGATGAATTTGTTCAGCAATTTCCCGGTGAAGTGCCACCTTTACAAGCACAGATTTACGGAATTGTAAATAAATTGGAAACAACTGGCTCAGTGCCCAATAAAAAACATGCGTGAAAACAAACAGTTTTAACAGAGGAAAAGCTACACGACATTGGTGCGAATCTTGAATGGTCACTGAATAAATCATTCAAAAGTTAGCACAAGTAGGGGTTTCGGTTTCTTCTGCACACAGAGCTGCAAACCTGTTACACGTCAAACCGCACAGGTTTACACGGGCCCTTTGTTTAAAACCTGCCAATCCAGCCACAAGAGTGAGGCATTGTGAGTGGTATCTTGCATCACTGAATGATCGTTTGTTCAACCCACAGCTTGTGTTCTTTTTGGATGAGGCCTGGTTTCATCTTAATGGTCGTGTGAACAGTCATAACTCTCACTATTGATGTGCAGAAAATCCTAATGGTGTTTATGAAGTCCCTCACTATGAAGGATGATACTTCCAGCATCTTTTAAACGGTATATAAGATATGAGTAGTATCGTAATACACACACTTAAAGCAGGGCGGCCACACGTGATGTAAGTTGGGCTGAGGCAGCTGCTGTAGCACAGACTACAAAAACCATGCACTCTGTCTGGGTTTATAAGAGAGACAGAGGTCAAATACTAAAGGAGAAAAAGTTCTCATGAGAAGGACTATGTACCCTAAGATGGCAGTATATGACGATGCAGAGATTTTCTTGTCCTTCTGTGTTTTTGCGTTTGTCTTTGTCTTCTCTTTCTATTGCTCCCTCTTCTTACATTGACATGCCACTGTGTTTGTCCTATTATTTCTTTTCATGTTCCTATCTTTATATGACATCTGGTATTATAGCTCACTATCCTTAACGACCAGCAGGTATTTAATTCTCAAAAGAAAGGGTCCAGCTGTTCAGCACTTTATCTCATATATTGTGTTATATATTGATGTTTAGTCTCTTATATGCATCCTCAGTTCCTGGAAAAATAAGGACACACACATTACGTTTCAGGAGGATAAAGCAGGCAAGCGAGTAACATACGAGGGTTGAGTCATAAGTCATGGCAACTATTTTTTTTCTCGAGAACAAGAGACAACAAGGAAAATCTAAGATATGCATTTGGAAATATAGGGCATGTACTTATACATAGTGCCTGAAGACAAACTCTGACTTCAAGAGATTTTCGTAGAAAAGTGACAGAACACAGGCCGTTGGTAAACATTGTTTTATTATGGTATAGACAGCAAATACACAAGACTCCGTACAAAGGACAGGTCTCCACTGGTTACAGACCTTCAAAATAATCACCCAAGGTTTCCACTGTGCATTGCCAACGGTGGGGCAGGCGCTGAATACCATTCGCTGCATGTGTATCGTTAACGTGTGACAACTCTCTCTGAAATGCTGTTACGATGTCCTCTTTGTTAGCAAACCATTGTCCACATAATGGCTTCTTGACTTTGGAGATTAGATCATAGTCACACACCTAATGCTTCCCAAAGCTCTGCATGGCATTGGCGTGCGTTTCTGCAACAGAGAACTGTTATTTTAATATACGATCGTTGCTCCTGCTTGTTGACTTCCATTTTGTGATGCTCTCACTCACACACTGAATCTGGGGACATGCTTAGACCCGGACTGTTGTTTACATACATCATCTAGTGGCATCATATGCAAGTATACACCGTACGTTTCCAAATGCATATCTTAGATTTTCCATGTTGTCTCCTGTTCGCGAGGAAAAAAAATAGTTGCCATGAATTATGACTCGACCTCCGTATTTTAAACTTATGAGTGAAAGACCTTACTTTTATTCACACAATACTTATATGACCTATTCTTTTATTTTTAGACTCAACACACTGGAATTTTCTGCAGATTACAACATGTTCCATAGAAACACAACTGTCATCTGAAGGAGTTTTGCCTTCAACACTTTTGTCATTTTAAAGAACATTTTAAACATACTCAATTCCTAAACTAGAACTGCTATAAAGATCATTTTAATGGTCTCCATCTAGATTATATCTTATATGATTTTAATTCAAAGTGTGTGTTCATACAGACTGCAAGTTGATGCTCAAGATAAAATTTAACCTATAGACATAATCTTAAAAAAAAAAAAAAAAACTAATATATAATAGGTTTTTTTTTCAATTTACTTTACATCACACCGACACATACAGGTCTTGTGGTGAAGACGGGATAGGGAAGGGCTAGGAGTGGAAAGGAAGCGACCGTGGCCTTAAAGGTGCAGCCACCCCCCCATTTGCCTAGAGTAAAAATGGGAAACCATGGAAAGCCATCTTCAAGGCTGCCGACAGTGGGGTTCGAACCCACTATCTCCTGAATGCAAGCTGACAGCTACATGACCCTAACCGCACGGCCACTCGCTCAGTAATATGTAATAGTAATAAGTGTTGTCCTTGGAATTTTATGCCTATCTTTCAAGGAACTAAAGATGCCTCTATAAATAATAATAATAATAATAATAATAATAATAACAATATTTTTATGCCCCACAAATTACTGTTAAGGTTTTCAGAGACGCCGAAGTGCGGTAATTTCGTCCTGCAGGAGTTCTTTTACATGCCAGTAAATCTACCGACTGGAGGCTGGCGTATATGAGCACCTTCAAATACTGCCGGACTGAGCCAGGATCGAATCTGCCAAGTTGGGGTCAGAAGGCCAGGGCCTCAAGTGTCTGGGCCACTCAGCCAGGCTGTCTCTATAAGAAATGAAACACGTATTCCCACTAATATATAACGCAATATATATGAGATAAAGTGTTGAGAATTGGATTGAGTTAACACGAATATGGAAACTATGAAATTCATCAATTGTTGCAGCAGGTATTTGATAATAGCAAGTGATAAAGTGAATAGAGCAGCAGAACCTGTTTCTCCTCGCTGTACTAAGAAGTAGCTTCTGTTAGTCTCTGTCTCCAACAGCAATGATGTACCAGCATAGAAACATTTGCATGTAGTCAATCTTGTCCATTTCGATTTCTGGTTAACAATTATATGATCACGTGATTGTATAAGAAAAATGGCAACGCTACATTCTTTGGAATTCAACAGGTGACGAGGCTCTTGATCGTTTTATGGGCTGATCACTAATGAAGATAATGCGCAAGTAATGTACAGGATGTATAACATTTTTAATGATAAAATGTGTTATTTCATAACAGGTATTAAATAAGTAAGGTCAGCTTTATGAACAAAAGAGACAAAGGCATGCAGACACAAGATATCAGAGCAGCAAATCTGATCTATTTCTGTTTCTTTTATTTTTTTAATCCAAGTGCCTGGTTTCACTAACCACATGAAATAAAGGTGATGATGATGATGATGACTACCATTGTTTAAAGTGGCAGAAACAATGGGAGTATCACCTTCTCATAACATTCATTGAGGTAGAAATGTCACTCACTGAAGAACAAGAGACCTGGCTGAAGAAAGGGAGGAGTCACGAAAGGAGGCAATACTAACTACTCCTTAGCTCTTACAAAACTAATACCACTAGGATTAGATGTGTCTGTCTATTCATGGTGAAGATTACAGATTAAGTACTCTATGTTCGCACTCAGCTGATAACTTTGTACTATTCTGTTGTATATATTTATAAATTGTAAGCAGGTGTTCAGAGAATGTTTCTATTATTGTTCTATGGAGGCAATATCTATTTCAATGCTCTCCCCTCCGCATGAATCCTTATGTTCCATAAAGAAGAAAATTTCCAACATCCTGAATTACTTCTAAGATAAGGAACCAAAAATGAAGGCGCCTTCAGGAAACAGAAGAAAAATGTCTCAAAAGATACAAATACATTGTGCTGAAAAGGTGGACTATTGCATTATTTGTATTTGAAAGATGACATCAATACGGAATTCAATATGAAACTTATTGTATGTAATGTCTCAAAATATGATCAACCGTTTCTCAGAAACTACAGAACACATTTTGATATAATTTCCAGTGTTCATCAATTCTTGAAAACAAACTTCACGCATGCATAGCTGCAGGTAAAAGCTAGTTAACAATAAACTAAACAACTGTAAATGGTACAAAGTTTAAGAGATACGTAGGCAAGTCAGCAAGTATCTGCAATTTTGCTCTAATTGTCTTCAGGTTGGCTCTATGGCATTGTGTGCTCACCAGCTGCTAGATGGCACCGTTATCTACATCTGTGGTACGATTCAGCGTTATCAGATCAGTACAGCTTGCGCTGTTGCGATGTAAAGGTGACCACACCACTTTCTGTTTGCACCAAGGAAGAACAGCGTTCCATAATCCGTTTTTTGTTGTCTGATGGTGTACCAGCAGCAGAAATTCACAGAAGACTTTCAGCACAATACGGAGACAATGTTTTACCACAGCGAAGTGTTTACCAGTGGACTGAACAGTTCAAAAGAGGTCACAGTGTGAAGGATGAGGAAAGTTCCGGGTGTCCATCTGCAGATGTAACTGTTGCCAATATTGAACAAGTGTGTGATATGATCCTGAATAACAAAAGAGTAACTGTTGATGATGTGGCAAACCATGTGCACACCAGCCATGGCTCTGCATATGAAATCATGCATAACAGGCTTAACTTTCACAAAGTCTGTTCGAGATGGGTTCCAAAACAACTCAATGAAGAGCAGAAGCACAATCGTGTTGAGAGTCTGTCAGCACCTACTGTACCGTCATGCTAATGAAGGTGAAACGTTTCTGAAATGGATCATCACTGGAGATGAAACATGGGTTCACCACTTCGAACCAGAAAGCAAATGTCAGAGCATGGAACGGAAGCATCCGCTGTGACAAAACACTGTCCCCGTATTGTACTGACAGTCTTCTATGAACTTCCGCTCCTGGTACACCGTCAGACCATAAAAAAAGGATTAGGGAACGCTGTTCTTGCTTGATACAAATAGAGAGTGCCGCAGCCATCTTTACGTTGCAACAGTGCAAGATGTACTGATCTGATAACGCTGAAACCTACCACCGACATAGACAATGCTGCAATCTAGCAGCTGGTGAGCACACAATGCCATAGAGCCAACCTAAAGACAATTAGAGCAAAAATGCAGACACTTATTGACTTGCCCTCGTATATTAAGGGTACAACAGAAAGAAAGTAATACCAAAGCTTTAAAATAATAAATATATAATGGATTGGTGAATATGCAATTACTTTTGATGCTGACCTTGCAAATTACAGTGTTGTAATTAAGTGATGTACATTCTCTAAACATTTTACCTAAAGTATTGATACTTCAAATGCTAAGGAAGAATTAAATCATATTGCGAACTGCAGTGTTGAGTGATAATGATGCTTCCAGAACCAACAATATAATACAACCCTGTCAAAACTTACAAAAAAGAATAACGTAATGAAGTTTCTAATATAGGACAAAGTTTCCCATTGATGGTCTGCAATGGGAGACTAGAAAAAGATACTCACAGAACTTACTTTCGAAAACAGAACTATCAAAGAGTTCCAACAAGTCCTTGATTATCTGTTTTTACTGGGCCAATATGACTCGTGTTAAATTCTTCATTAAAAAAATATTGAAAATTGAGACAAAACTGTCACGGTGCCTAAGTTAAGATATGATCCTGCATATAGAATACAATGCACCATAACTGCAATGATTAAAAACAATCCACTTCTGATGATTACAAATCTAAATCATTCTGAAAACTCTTCACATTTTTCTCACAGCAAGAAGAGAAGAAACTTAAAACAGTTTATACATACAAAATACAAAAGAATATTTAAAAGTTTAAGCAAAAAGAGCAAGACTTACTATTTTTATTAATACACAATTTCTTTTTTTTTTTTTTTTTTTTCTAATTCATCTCTTAGGAAACTGTGTGAGAAACCAAAATATGTTGAGAATCATTTTGTTTTAAAAATCTGCATAAATATTTCAAGGCAGAGCTTACTATGGAAGCTTCAATAAGCCGTTGTTGAAACCTACTTTTGAAATGTTTCCACTGAGGATTCAACTGCAGACAGAGGATTATAATAATAATAATCTGCTGTCCTCATAAGTAAGATCTAAAACAAAAGTCAGAAAAAATTTATGCATTCCACAATATGAGAAGTGAGGATGACTGGTATTCTAAATGTCTGATCTACATGCAATTCTGGGACCTACCCTCAGCATTTGCATCACTATCCTGATCTTGAATTTCAAAAATCTAGCGCAATTAGAAGAGAATAGGTTGCTTTAAATACATGATCAAACAATTTTAACCAAGGAATCTGAGTTAGATTTTTTGTCACACTTAATTTCCTTTGAAGAGGAAACATTCTTTCTAGTTGAAATATTTGTAACAGTAAGAAAGTTCTCAGGATAATGTTTTTTCCATATGTATAAACACACACACTAAAAGCCCTGTAAAACACTGCTCAAAGAATTGCCTGTTAGCAGCATATTAACCAAGAATGCATATTAAGTGGAAGGTACAGTATAATGGATATACGAAGTAGTGCCGAGTTCCAGGACTGATTAAACCATCTTCCCTAAATACTCGTGTTTCTTAGAGTTTACTTTCCTTCTCTGCATTCTTCCAATGACGGTCCAGGATGACCATGGCCCCCTATCCCCACAATGGACTACTATATCGCAGTTATACACTTCCTATGATAATTTTTTTATAAGTATAAAACTACTAATGTTTAAAACTTCTAATAGATTCCACACTGCTTTTAATTTATTACATATACAGTGAAACTTGCCTAAACAGTCATCTTGACTTAACAGTCACCTTAATAGATAGCTAATTTTCTCTGGAACCGATACATACATTTTCCAGCTAACTCGTTCCTGGTTGCCAGCGTTTTGCCCCAGTGTGGTAAGTTGGGCTCATCAGTTGGTAAATAGCACACCTACCGAATTATCTGAATGACCTGAATGATACAGCTAGTCATAACAGCTCTGAATACTTTGTCATTGAGACAGACACATACTAACAAAATAGGACCTTTCTCACATTTGGCCATCCAAATTCTTCCTCGTCCTTTCTTCTCAGTAGGCTAGCAATAAGTGAAGTTGTAAAAAAAAAAAAAAACAAGCAATGAATGGGATGGCATGACTGAACAAGTCGACGGCAGGCGAAACAGTTTTAAAATTTTTTTTGGTTGGAGTAATGTTTGAATAGGTGTACTGCTGTTACATTTATTGGCAATTTGGTAATCGAGTTCAGTTAAAGTACCCTATTAAGTCAGTGAATCCATAAGTTACAATGTGTGACAGGTCAAGGGTTGCTTTAATGTTAAAGATAAAGAAAAATGTTATTCTTGAAAGCAAGAAAGGAATTATCTGCAAGGAAACTTGCTGAAATGTTCAAATGTGCCAGGACACAAGTGAATAATGCAACACACAGCTACTGTGTTATGTTATAGATGAGCAGGATGGCCAAAATCCAGTGTCACATCTGAATAAACTTTTACAACTGTTTGAAAAGAGTGTTTCTAAAAAGAGATATGTGTGAAAAAAAAAACAACAACTGAAAAATGTTATTACAAATCAAGTAAATTACATACAAAGCAGATCACACTACCAACCACCGCAGAAACAAGCAATACCTAATAAATTCCTCCCTTCAACAGGGTTGGTGTTAGGAAGGACTTCTAGCTGTAAAGCTATACCAGATCCACATGAGGCTCAGATCACACTCCTGACCCCACCAGACTGTGGAAAAACCAGTAGAAAAAGAAGGAGAGGATTTAAAATAGCCTAATCTACGTACAGTAATGTACTCTTAATGTTCAGTATAGGTGGCCTCTTAGTTTCACTGTAATTTATGTAAATTAATTAAGGTAGTAACTGGTCATTGCTAATGTATATTACTTTTAATAAATATAGGTTTTACTATAGTTAATCATGTGGTTACAAAATTTTATAACCTTAATTTAGCAGCCAACTGAACTAATAGCCATTTGTTTGGAAGAATGATTGAGGGTGATAATGACAACTGGGAAGTGCGGGATCTGGAGTGTTCAGCCTGGAGAAAAACTATGCATCAAGTAGCAGTGGTTTCTGAAGAACAGAGGAATCGTTTTTAAATGGAAAAGCGCACTTGGAGAAAACATAGGGGTGTCCTGAGAAGAAACGGCCAACAACCAGCAGGCTCCTCAACATATGTTTGTCACCTTTGTGGTACAGTATGTAACTATCAGATTGGACTGATCAGCCAAATAAAGACATATCAATAGAAAGACTATCCTACTCGCTCGTGAGTGATTGCCGATTATAAGCTGTAAATTTCATTTTTGTTCCGTATTGATGTGCAATTCTAAGAAATAAATTGACAAGAGGTCCACCTTTACAATACAATATATCAAGTAAGTGAAATTACAGTCTTGGGACTAGTTTCAGTCGCTTAGTGGCCATCTTCAGCCAAATAAAAATTAAACAGATTATATGATAACTAAAACATATGTATAACAGACAAAGTCAATGTTGCAGGAATAATTATAACATTAAATTACACGTAACAAAATTTATGGTTATGATCTTCTTGTCATGATATGATGTGTTTAAGGTCACTTAGGACCTCAGGCAAAGAAGTAAATCTGGAAATGATAGCCAGAATTAGAAATGAATAAACATACAGAAGAGGAATTAAAAAGGAGGATCAAGGAAGAACAAGCTCTGACTTGTTCTTCATCAGACAGAGGTGAGTCTCATAAATGACCTGTTCTATATCAGACATTAGAAGCGAGTCTCAAATAATTTTCCTCCTTTTTAATTTCTCTTCTGTATGTTTATTCATTCCTATTTCTGGCTATCATTTCCAGATTTACTTCTTTGCCTAAGGTCCTAAGTGAACTAAAACACATCATATGATGACAAGATAACCATAAAATTTATTATATATAATTTAATGTTATAATTATTCCTGCAGCATTGTGTTTTGTCTGTTATACATATGTTTTAGTTATCACATAATCTGTTTAATTTTTATGTGGTTGAAGATGGCCACTAAGTGGCTGAAACTAGTCCCAAGACGGATGTAATAGCACTGACTTGATATATTGTATTGAAAAGGTCGATCCTTTTGTCAATTTATTTCCTATGATTGCCAATGACGATGAATTATTATTATTATTTTTTTTTTTTTTGCTAGTTGCTTTACGTCGCACCGAAACAGATAGGCCTTATGGCGACGATGGGACAGGGAAGGGCTAGGAGTGGGAAGGAAGTGGTCGTGACCTTAATTTACAGCCCCAGCATTTGCCTGGTGTGAAAATAGGAAACCACGGAAAACCATCTTCAGGGCTGCCGACAGTGGGGTTCGAACCTGCTATCGCCCGAATACTGGATACTGGCCGCACTTAAGCGACTGCAGCTATCGAGCTCGGTAATAATAATTTTATTGGTTCTTTGTCCCACTAACAACTTTTAAGATTTTCGAAGAAGCCAAGGTACCGGAATTTTGTTCCAAAGGATTTCTTTTACATGCCAGTAAATCTACAGACATGAGGCTGGCATATTTGAACACCTACAAATACTATCAAACTGAGCCGGGATTGAACCTGCCAAGATGGATTCAGAAGGCCATCGCTCTCTCTTCCGAGCTACTCAGCCTTGCATCGGCAGGATTCACTGTACATCAGGGACAACTGTTATTAAAGTAAACTGAAAATTTTCATGAAAATTATTTCAACATTTTAACAAATTCATTGTAGGGTTCTGTGATTCAAATCCTGGTCATTCCATGCGAGATTTGAGCTGGACGAAGTGGAGGTGGGACAGGTTTTTCTCTTGGTACTCCAACAACTCTCTCCAATATAATTTCGTCTGTCAATCATTAATCATTACCCCAGAGGAGTGCAACAGACATCGTCAGCTGGTACAATTCCTATCCTCACTGCTGGATGGGGGCTTCATTCATTCCATTCCTGACCCAGTCGAATGACTGGATATTTAAAAAAATGAACAACGAACGCAAATACATACAATATCTAGTACACAATGTCAGACTTTATCAGTCATAGCAGCGAAAGATTTTCAAATACGTTATTTGATTTCTTTCACAGTCAAAACAATCTCAATCAGGATCAGAAGAGCAAAAACCTGGTTTAAAATTTGGATATTTTATGACCACAGCCAGAAAATACATACATCTGTACACTACTATGGTAGAAAAAAATATCTAAAACAATAATCGCTGAACAATATGAAATTAATGTTCCATGAAGCTGTAAAACAGCACTATTCTTGACAATTTTTGTCTTGTAAATGTTTGCTGCTTTCTTAAATTTTGTGAATAACACAATATAGCAAACTACAATTAGTCTGTACAAACTATGAAGCAAAATTTTAAAATGGATATCTGGAACAGCCAATTTCTTCCAATCATCAAACTAGTTCAATACGATGCCATTCAATAAATCTGTTATCCTGATCAGAGAATTTACATAAGGAAGTCTCCACAACCATAAGGAATAATAATATAGTACCCATATATCTACAATGTTAATGTACTGTAGAAGATGGATGTCTCCCTTTTGTGAAAAATAAAATCATTTATGGATTATTATTTATTCCTACAAATACCATTTATTATTATTTACTACGAACTGACACCATTCATTTTGATTTCTGATACTCACTTAACATTTTGGAGAATGCTTCAATAGTTTTGGTTCTGTTTTGACCCTAGATTTAATTAGCAGTTCATCCATCCTACTTTTACATTTGCAGTCGAGTCCTCACTGTACTTGAAGTTCAAGGCAGATTTCAAATAGAGCTAGTTCAAGCTTCTCTCTCTCTCGTCAACTGACAAAAAAAATCAAGTCTTGGAAGAAGAAGGGGAAAAAAACAAAAAAAAAAAAACACAACAAAAAAAGATCCGAACAATAATTCATCGTCCATATTGTTATTTTATAAAATATCTGATAGGCTCTCTTAACCAGTCAAACTACTGTGCTTATCTCATCCTACACTTTGGGATTAGAACAGCCTGCTGTTTTTTTTTTTTTTTTCATTTAAAAAGCCAAGCTATTCTCTCTTTGTACTCGAGAGGTGTTAGGTGTGCAGGTGCTACCTCAGTCTTGTTTCATGCATTCGTCACAGACACGAACAGGGTTCTCCCAGCCACGTCTCAGTACTGGCCGTCGACCAGTGGAGCAGTCGCTACACACTCCTCGGCCGCAGTCCCGACAGTGATGTAAAGCAAGTCGGGGTCCGAACGGGGCATCACAACAGCAACAATGTGTCACCTCTTGGTCAGGCACCCAGTACACAGGTCGCGCTGTATCCTTAATCAAACCTGAAAAAGGAAACTGTATTTTAACCCCTTATACGTTAGCAGCTAATTATGTGTTAGTATAATTTGTATGGGTGTAATGTTCATCGTACACGTATGTTTTGACCACATATTATCATTATCACGATTGTCCCAGTATTGGGTGGTTCAGTACTTAGCCACTCTTTATCTAAGTCCAGTATGGGAAAGGTGGCTAGTATTCAGATCTGCAGCCATCAACTACCCACACAAAAAAAAAAAAGTGTGAGAGTAAGGGGTCAAGATTCTAACGAGGAACCCTTTCCAAAGAGATCCCAGATATCGAGATGAGGCTTGGTGGACAAGAAGTATAGTTTATTCATAAGTTCCATGCAGAGTTTCAGCTGCATATGACAAATGGTTTTGGAACACCAAGAGGAAAGACAACTGGACAACAATAAGTAAAAGGTGTAAAATTATACTCTGCAAATAACCTCACTTCTTGTGCGTGGGGTTAACTTCCAATAAGTAACCAGGGGAACCTGACCCCTACAGAGTGCGTCCCCAGGTGGCGGATAGTATGTACAGTATGTAGGATGGACTGGTTTGAAATAACCAATACAACCCGCGGACCAACAGGTAGCCCAATTCCTGGGGACTTTAGAATACTGGGACACCCTCTCTCCAGGGGTCATTAGTATGGAGGGCCCTTGCCCTGGGTTAAGGGTGAAGACCTCAACAGCATCTATGGCGGAGAAGATGGACTTCGGTATGGTGGAGATAGCAGAAGAGGGAACCCAGCCTTCTGGGGGTGTACAGATGGAACCTACTGCCTTGTAGGACGAGGAAGGCATCCTCAAAGGTTAAGGGAGTAAACCGTGAAAGAAGATCCTCTTATGCGTTAGGCCTAGCAAGTCAGCAGGAGAGTACTGAGTACAGTCACTTTCAATAAGAAAAAGAGTCTCGGAAAGAAGATTATAGACCAGACTGACACGTCCTCTCAGGCAACTGTAAAGTATGATGACCATAAAGCTGATTATATACAATGTTCTGAAAGGACACCCAATATAAATAAGAGATTCAAATACCGAATTAGAACTATGAACATTCTATCATTAACTGGAAAGGTAGAAGAACTCCTAGACATGATGGATAGAAGAAAAATATCAATATTGGGATTAAGTGAGACCAAATGGAAAGGGACTGGAAGTAAGACACTTCGTGGAAAATACAAATTATACTGGAGTGGACAGCAGAAGGTAGCGAAAAATGGTGTTGGATTCTTAATTAACGAAGGGACTGATGCTACAGCTGAAGTTATCTGCAAAAGTTATAGAATCATTAAAATGTTCATGAAACTGGAGAACACGAAGTACACCATGGTGTATGCCCCACAGACCGGCTGCAGTGAGGATGACGAAGAGAAATTTCGGCAAGACCTGGAAGATACAGTTAATGAGGAAAACATTATTATTGGAGATCTAAACGCGCAAGTTGGGGTAGACAGACTGGGGTACGAGAACATCATTGGTCCACACGGATTTGTACAAAGGAACCCAGAAGGAGAACAACTATTAGATCTGTACAGAAGAAATGATCTTATAATCAAAAATACATTCTTCAAATATAAGACTAATGAAACGCCAAAAATTATTATGAAAAAACCAAGGGTTAAAATTTGGAAGTTGCAAGAAGTCCAAATAAAGAAAGAATACAAACTAAGGATTCAACAGAGTTTGCCGAAGGGTGAAGTAACCAATGTTAATAAAAAGTGGAAAGCTTTCAAACACCTTTGTGGGAGAAGCCAAAAACCTATGTGGAGTTACAAATTCCATCAAAAGAAAAAAGGAGACACCATGGTGGAATGATAGAGTGAAAACAGCGGTGAAAGAAAGAAACCAAATAAAGAACGCACTGGACAAGGAAAAACAAAAACAGGGACAAGAACGCAATGAATAATACAAAGACTCCAAGGAGTATACAGGAACAAGAAACTTGCTGTAAAGAACATTGTAAAGGAAGAAAAAAGAGAAGAAATGGAATGAGTTTGCAGACAAAATGGAAGAGGACAATAGAGGAAATATGAAACTGCTATACAGAGTAGTGAAAAACAAGCGAAGGGATCAAGAGACCATAAAAGCAATAGAACTCGGGCAAAAGAAGAGGGAGAAATTAAACAGGAACTCAAGATCTATTTCGAAAAGCTGCTGAATGGAGATACAGAAAACATAACGGATAGAGGAGAGCCAAGTCGAGGAACCACAACTGAACCATCAATTACATGGCTTGAGTTTGAAAATGTGCTCAAGAGCATGAAGAAAGGAAAAGCAGTGGGCACAGACGAACTAAGTGCACATATGCTGAAAGCGGCGGGAATTCCAGGAATGGCTCTACAGATTGCTCAACAAGATATGGGAGGAAAATACTTATCCTGAGGGTTGGAAGATGGGCATCCTTGTACCTCTGTTCAAGAAAGGGAACCGACGAAAATGTACTAATTATCGTGGTATTAGACTACTGTCTCATGTCCTGAAAATATTGGAAAAAATAATAGAGACCAGAATCAGAGATACTGTTGAACCAATTTTGGAACAAGAGCAGTATGGTTTCAGAACAGGAAGGTCAACTACAGACCTTATATTTGCAATTAGGATGCTAATGGAAAAATACTGGGAGAAGAACAAGCCTTTATTTCTAATATTTTTGGACATTGAGAAAGCCTACGACAGTGTACCAAGGGAAAGAATTTGGCAATGCATGAAAGAACTCGAAGTGCGAGACAGCCTCATGGACATAGTGAAAATGTTGTATAGTGGGAATAAAAGTTGTATTCAAGTAGGACGTGGTTTGTCAGACTGGTTTGAAACAAAGAGAGGAGTGCAGCAGGGCAGCTCATTGTCACCACTATTATTTATTATTGTGATGGATGTAGTAATGAAATCTATTAAAAGGAAAGAACATGGAGATATCAAAGCCTTCACATTTGCAGATGATGTTGCAATCTGGAGTGACTCAGAAGAGGAATTGGGCAAGAAAATGCAAAGCTGGAATGAGGAGTTTAAGAAATATGGTTTAAACATCAGTAAGACCAAGACGGTGGTGATGAAAGTGTATGTGGAAGGAGCAGAACCAATAGTCATGTTAAATGAAGCCCAACTGGACAGCGTTCCAGTTTTCAAATACTTGGGTAGCGTTCTATCAAATGACAATCTAGTAAAACATGAGGTGAACAATCAAAATAATAAGGCAACACAATTTTACCACCAGGTAAGACACCTGCTGTGGGATGAGCAAATACCTGTGAAAACAAAACTGACATTGTACAAGTCCTATTATACACCAATTCTTTCATACAGTCTTGACACCACAACACTGACTAATAGAGATAATTCCAAACTCCAGGCAGCTGAAATGAAATTCCTACGCACTATGATCCAGAATACCAGGAAAGACAAGATTAGGAATGAGAAAATTAGAGAAGTAAGAATAGATGATTCTCTCCTCAATAAGATTCAGATATCAAGACTGAAGTGGTTTGGTCACATGAAGAGGATGCCAGTTAACAGAACTGCAAGGAAGGAATTTGACAGAAAAGTAGAAGGAAGACGACCCGTGGGAAGGCCACGAAGGAAATGGATAGATTTAGCTAAGAACGATGTACTGCTGAGAGGTCATGATGAGGACAAGTTGGTGGAGGAGGAATGGTACAAGGACAGGATGAGATGGAGGCTCATATACCACACCTGGGAAACTGGAGATAGTTGAGGATGATGATGATGTAAAATTATAACACAATTGATTAATTTATGATTGTTTTATGAAGATGAATATTATAACATACAATGTCTAGTCTTCCTTTTCCTGGCCTTTTTCCAATTACTCGTGATTGTCAGTTTGCATGGATGTAGCCTACTTTTAAAGCCAGAAGCCTTCTAACACCAACCCTATGAGGAGGGATACAGTCAGTATTACATGTTTCTGTGGTGGTTTGAAATGTGATGTGTTGGATGTAAATGAAGGTGTACCTTAAGACCAACACAAACACCCACTCCTCGAGCTACAGGTATTAACCTGATTCAATTAAATTCCCCAGCCGGGAATTAAAACCAGTGCCTTGCGAACCAAAGGCCACTATGCTAACCATTCAACAGAGGAACTGGACACAATGTTATATGTAAGGCGTGATCAAAAAGTTTCCGTTTGAGGGCGTTGCTGCAGCACGGACATGTAGGCAAAGGGATTAGTGCGGCAATCGTGTTGTACCGAGGTGCATGCGTTAAATGCGGCCATGTGAACTATGGCAAGGTTATTACCAAATGCGTCCAAACAGGACCAACGTTCAGAGGACAAACACCGGTGGACATATATCGAAGAATAACGACTGTGTATGGGGCAGCATGTCTATCAAAAACCATTGTTGCGGAATGGTGCACCAAGTTCCGTGCGTGTTGCATTTCAACACAAGAAACTGTTCGACCTCGGAGGGCAGCTTTATCCATTGCGTACAACAACAAGCGGGAGGTGGATGAGGTGATTAGGGTGGACCGGTGCATAACCATTTGCCTTCAGTCCCCTCAAAAAGACCTTGAAGGACGACGCTTCCTGTCAGACGAGGATGTGCAGCAGGCGGTTACAGATTTCTTCACGCAGCAGAACATTGTGTTTTACCATATGCGGATCTTCAACCTGGTGCATCTGTGGGATGAATGCACAGTGCTCATGGCGATTTTGCCCGATTGGCATCCCGATTCAGGATTGTACGGTCATCGAACGGAAACTTTTTGATCACACCTTACTATATTACACCAAAATTAATGTCCCTCTTTCACCAAAGTACACTTTAGCAACAACAGAGATCTGAATTTAATTATTGGCTATGAAGACAACGATCAACAAAATATTCTCCCAGGTAACATAGGAAAGCAGTCCTTAGGATAAGCACAAAAGCGAAAGGAATTGATGACATTGGGACTGACATGGTGAAACTAATTCTTGATTTTATATTACCAACTTTAACCTATATAATCAATTTCTCTCTTCTATACTCCACCTATCCAACTCTCTGGAAGAAGGCTATTGTGCTACCTCTTCCGAAAAGTCAAACGCCTTCGAACGAGGGAGACTATCGTCCAATATGTATTTTATCAGCTTTATCTAAAATCTTAGAATATATAGTCCATAAACAAATGTCAGAGTACCTTCAAACGCACAATCTCCTTAATCCTTTCCAGTCCAGTTTCCGACAAGGACAGAGTACAACTACAGTCTTACTCAAAGTGACTGAGGACGTTCGACAGGAAACAGACAGAGGACGAGTCACAGTTCTAGTACTACTAGATTACAGTAAAGCTTTTGACAGCGTAGACATTGACATATTACTTGTAAAACTGAAGGCTCTACATTTTTCTCAAAGTACGATTGCTTGGATGCATTCCTATCTTTACGGACGTCAACAATGTGTGAAAGGTAATAATGGAATTGTTTCATCGTGGCGTCACGTGAATAGAGGAGTCCCTCAAGGCTCTGTACTTGGACCACTTCTTTTCGCACTCTTTGTGAATGACATATCATCGAATTTAAGACATTGCAAATACCACATGTACGCTGACAACCTTCAACTCTACACAGACTCTACAGCACAAGACCTTCAGGAAAATATAGACTTACTAAACATTGACTTACAGACTGTTAGTGAATGGTCTGCTGCCCACGGCCTGCAACTGAACCCTACAAAGTCACAAGTAATCCTTCTTGGCCACCAAAATCAAATGGCAAGTATCAATAAACGTCCACTGCAGAGAGTAATCCTTCAGAATGTTGCAATTCCGTTTGTACCACAAGTGAAGAACCTCGGCGTTATCATGGACGAACGCATGACATGGTCTGGACATATCTCGCATATCTGCCAGAAGGTTATGTCTGCTCTTCAATCTTTATATAAATATAAATACATATTTCCGATAAAACTTAACCAGAAATTAATCGAGGCTCTTGTAATGCCACATTTCGACTATTGCGATGTTGTTTTCAATGATGTGAGGCCACTGCTGTCCCTAAGGCTACAACGCGCTCAAAATGCATGTGTGAGGTATATATGCAATCTAAGAAAGTATGACCACGTGTCATCTTTCCTAGAACTAGAGTGGTCGCGACTCCACATTCGTCGTAATCATCATACTCTGTCTCTCCTCCACCGAGTCCTTACTACATCTTCCCCAACTTACCTTTCTTCGCGTTTCCATTATTTCTCAAATGTGCATAACAGAGGTACACGGGCTCAAACATCAAACCTGCTCGTCATTCCTCACCATCGAACTGCAACATATAATAACTCATTTTCTGTGTTTGCCGCCCGAGAATGGACTCGCTTACCGGATGACGTCAGAGGAATACCAACCACCAGGTCATTTAAAAGAGCGTTAAGAGGTACAGCAGGATACGAATGAACTGTGCATTTCTAGTCCTTTACTGATGGTGTTAGTACATTATTACTACTAGCTATTATTATAATAATAATAATAATAATTATTATTATTATTATTGTTGTTGCTGTTATTATTATTATTAGGCCTATTATTATTGTTGTATGTTTATCTCACTGGGGTGGAATTTTATTTCTGTTATAAAATATTTAAATTGCCTTTAACTGTGCTATACTTAGTATTAAGTACGGTAGTGTTAACTTTGATTCTATGTACAAATTGGTTTAGTGTAAGAGATGGCCTAATGGCCTTAACTACGTCAATAAAGACATTTATCTATCTATCTATCTATATCTATCTATCTATCTACATTGCAGTTTGTAAACTGATGGTCCGGTGAAATGATCAAAACGAAATCTTAGTTTACAATATGAACAGCAAATGAAGGAAGTATTGGTACAGCTGCCCTTCTTACAGTAGTGAATTCCATCCACATTAAAAGCAAAAGGAACAGGATTATCAAACAAGTCACAATGAAATGGACAATAGTTTAACTTCTTGTGGTCACTACGTCTTTCATCTTGGTGCTCTGTAACCATTAGTCATATTCAGCACAAATTTCGCATGGAACATATGAATAAACTGGACTTCTTATTTGCCAATGGTCATCTCAATATCTGTGTCCATTGTAAAGAGTTCCTTATCAGTCTTAACCATAGGAATGACAGCACTGTAGGCTGTACTATTGGAGATTTTTCAATACATGCATGTCTTATTCTCATATTGCTCCCAGTTACATAATTATTACCCAAAGTAAAAATTTTCAAAGCATTTTGAAGCCGAATGTTCCCTGCCAGAGTAACAAAAATTCAGAATATAGAAAATATTGCTTTACATAATACAGAATTGTAAAGCGAAAGAACGACCATGAATTGCTGCTGCCCACGTAGGGTTAATTATTTCCTAAAAACATTACTTAAATTGGACTAAAATGACAGAAAATGTACATTTCAGAAAGGGTCAAGTACCAAAAATAAATGACAATTCTTATTAAACCTTTTTCTTGGGCCAAGTTCTTCATGATAAACCACTTGATGACAGTTAATGCCTAACAGCATGCACAAACAATATCATATTGACACTCACCTCTGGGATACTCAAGAACAGATGCAACTGTGCTCAGGGTGCTAACTACTGCCTCACTGTACTTGCGCACTCGCACCTCCGTGTCGTCAATGTCGTCCAAGATGCCAGATCCTTCACCTGAAGAGGCTGCAATTAAAACAAATTATATAATCATAGCCCATATTATTTCAATATCAATTACCTATGTAATCTACAGCAACAATACGAATATGAAGGTGGTTAGGAAAAAAACAAGGGAGAAAATTGCATATTTAACTGTAAGTCTGGTGGTCTTCAGAGTTCATACTTGAACTTAATCCTATTATGGTATCTCACACTAAATGACCTGCACAGAATCAACTTTCTAGCACATCATCTGGCGCGCACAGGGCAGAGGATGAGTTTGGCATGACTTTGCAGTAGAAAGTGTTACATACTTCTTAACTTCTGTGAGGAAAGAATACAGTCCAACCAATACTTACTATCAGAACAAAAAGCATCCAAGTCTGAGTTTGAAGCTGAATTCTGAAGAAACTACCGTATTTTCGAGTAATTAACACACTTTTTTTGACGAAAAATACAGGTGAAAACTTTGGACGCGTAAATTATTCAAGGAATTTAGATATTTAAAAATTATTCACAACTCATTTACATTTAAAAGACATATCAAATATACTGATTCCATGTGCAGTGGCTATTTCTCATCCTTTAAAATACAGCATTTCATGAGGAACGACATATCCAACGCTGCGTAACGAAATCATATATATAAGCAGATCCTCCTCTACTTGCGGAAACTTGCCACTTTTTGGTCCGTGAAATGCTCTGCAAGACTTGTTGGTCGCTTGAAGTGCACTACTGTTATCGCAGTAGCGCATGTTGAATTCGGACACTGAATACTTGAGGCCCGCTGCCCTATTCCTGTATGTTTCGACGTAACTGATCACAATAAGCAAATTATCACAAAATAATTTATTCTATTGTACCACCTATTCAATACAAGCCACGTGCTACGTGGGTGAAATTTACATAATACTATGTACACTTCTTAGGAACATGTTTCGCCCCTTGTTACGGGCATCATCAGCCTGTAGGTAACCTTAAGGTCAAAAGTCAGAATCATTAACCAATCATACAAGGAATACACTGAAAATATGTTAGTTACACTTTAAAAAAACATCTTTAGTTAACAGGCTACAATAATAATATAGAAAAATGCCTATTACAAAATAAGAGTATTGAGAATAAGTATAGTGTCTGAACTCATGGGAAATAAATTTACAAGAATGTCAAAGAAAACTAAAAGAATTTTTTTTAAATGAAGACCATGACTTTGCAGATCTTGGGCTAGTAACAGTCGTGATAAAGATTGTAATCTTCTCTGGGTATAATAATCCCAAGAATTCTGTATCTGAACTTGATACAAAAACAATGTCCAATAGTTATAAACAATAGCTACAGATTGAGAATAATTTAGGTAAGTTGAGTGTTGTGATTAAAATGCTGTAACATTTGAAAAATGATCGTATGTTTTTTGCCGCGTAAAGTGGTGTCGTAAACCCAAGTTCAGGCTTGTGCATAATTGTTGAATTGCGTCCTTGACGTTACGAACAGTCGTGTGTGAATATTCTTACTTGTAGAGTTGATTAATAGCCTTTGGGAGGGATATTGTCTGTAATTAATTAAAAGAGAAGTTGAAATTAGTATTTTGAAGCACACATAATGATAAGAAACTTTAATAGTTGATATGTCAATTGAGAGATAACTTACTTGGTAAGGTAGTGCTAAGTAGAACTGACTGTTCCAGCATCTCCTGCCTGACTAACATTTCTACTCCTGGTGTTATACTTGTGCGTTAAAGGAGGGGTGGGGTGTAGAGGGGGGGGGGGGGAGAGGAGGTTTACGTTGATCTTTAAGTGCCTGTGTCGTTACTAGAGGGGCGTTAACAAGGATAGTGTGGGTAGACCTGATGTTTGGTTTGGTGGATGAAACATTTGGGTGAGGGGATTTAAAAAGATGATGATCCCGTTAAAAAGGGGCGAAACATGTTCCTAAGAAGTGTACATAGTATTATATAAATTTCACCCACGTAGCTTGTATTGAATAGGTGGTACAATAGAATAAATTATTTTGTGATAATTTGCTTATAGTCAGCTTCAATACAGACCAACCATGAGAATTGTCTCTTGCAATGTAACTGATCACCGCGAGTTTATATAATGCAGTATTACTCAAATACTTGCTCACTGTGAACTAACAATTTTGAGACACAGAAAACGCTTATCCCGTACCCAAAACACTTGTAAAATATGTTTGTACCAGACTGGAATAGACCGTCACCAGTCACTTCTGGGCTGATTCTCTCGCTGAACTAGTGCAGTCGTATTTTCTATCGGCTGATAACAGCATGTTGCCTAGTATTTGAAATACCCAATTTCACAATAGGAAGGCTGCTACTTCAGTAGCTGACATCTTTATTTCGAAGCGCATCCCGAGCTGTGTGATGGATGTTCAAAAAAGTGGGTGTGTCAAATACGTGAACATTTCTTTTTCTCCACTTTGGACCCAAAAATATTGGGATGCATAAATTATGCAAGGGCATTAATTATGCGAGAAAATACAGTTCTTATTATTCTTCTCCTCCTCCTCGACTCAAGAGGTTGATGGGCTTGATGATTTCTTATTTCTAGGGCCAGTCTCTTTAGTGTATTCTCTTCCTGCCTGGGTCTCCCTTTTGTATTATGTCCTTTCATTTTCTCTTTCAGCTAGGTTGTGAACCATCTTGAATTTATATGCAATAAATTTCACTGCTAGGTCCGTATTAATGGACATGACTTACAATTTTTTTTTTTTTTTTTACAAATTTTAATTTATTTTTCCACCTAATCAAATACATAGTTTATATTATCGAATAGACTAACTTCGGCTGTTCATTGCAAGCATCCTCAGCTATTCACCGTAAATTATTAAAATGACACAGTATCATTAAAATCAAATGGGGCTGAATCCCATAAGTTAAAATTACAAAAACAAATACACATATACAGTATGCACATTTAAAATGTTCAAACGTTTAACACTTGGAGTAATGGTCTTGTGGATTTGAGTTACAAAATGAGACTATAGTTAGTCACACAATTCATGTAACTTGATATTTAAAGATAATTCAGTGTAGCTGCATTCAAAATTGACACTTAATCAAATGAAAGCAACATAAAATGTCATTGCCTAATAATCCAGCAAGAGAATTATTATAAAAGTATGAATATTAACAGACTATCATTTAAAAAAATGAAATTATCACAGTAGTGATACAGGTAAAATCTATTAATTGTTGAGGTGCATGCTGAATACTGTATAAATAAAAGGTTCATTCTTCTTAAGTTATAAATAATGAAGGATATCTTGATATTTTGAAAAGAAATTCGTATCTATCCATAAGGGGTTAACAGGGGATATTCTTTGAGGTTGCTGTTGAACGCCTAGTACAGCATAGGTAATAAATTTAATATTAATCCGTAATGAAGAGCAATATAGTGTAAAACAAAAGCTAAAGGTTTTTCACCTATTCAATAATGTTTGTTGTAACCTTAAAAAAGTTACATATATTTGTTGAAACTGATGGTGTCTGGTAAGACCAAAACTAGTTTCAACAAATATATGCATCTTTTTTAAGGTTACAACAAACAGTATTGAATAGGTGGAAACCTCTAGCATTTGTTTTACACTGCCTAGCACAGCTGCACAGAACCAACTTCCTAGTGCATCATCTGGAGTGCAAGGGGCAGAGTAAGAGTTCAGCATGACTCTGCAGTGGAAAGGGTCAGATGTTTCTTAACTTCAGCGAAGAAAGAATACAGTCTGAGCAAACACAGAAAGCATGCGAGCCCGAGTTCGAAGCTGAATTTTGAAGAAACTTCTACATCTCCTCCTCCTCAACCTAGAGTAAGTACCAACCATACCATTCCTCTTTTTTGCAATTGTTATCAGCAGTTCCCTCCTCACCTACTCGAACTAATACTTCCACGTTAGTCACTCTCTCTGTCCATGGTCTCTTCAACACCTTTCTCCAGCACCATATCTCGAAAGGCTCAAGATTTTTCTTTTCTGTTGTTCTTAAGGTCAGTTTCAGAAGTGTATGTGGCTACACATTATTCAAATATGACTAAGCACGAGCATGACCCACCCACAAATAAGAATATCGCTTTCAGTAGAAATAAAATATTATAATATTAATGAGACTAAAGTGTCACGCTAGCGTACAAGGAAGTGTAGCTTTGAATATAGTGTTGTTACAGTGAGTGTAATCTAAATAGCTTCTGTGATGGGAAGACGAAACTATATTACTGTGTACCAAATGAGTTGTACGGGTCATATGGATCTAGCTTGCATTCTAGAGATCGTACGTTCGAAACGCACCATCGACAGCCCCGAAGATTGCTTTCCGTACTTTAGCCATTTTTACATCAAGCAAATACCGAGACTTATTGTGGCCACAGCTCTTCCTTCCCAGTCCTTGCCTTTCCTATCTCATAGTTGCCGAAAACTTACCTTAATTAGCGCGATGATTATCTAAAAAATCCACACACACACAAAACCTACTAAACACACGGAAGTGTCATTATGTGTGCTTGCTTGGCAACAAATGTAATAAATGAATCGCTCCAGCTGATGTATGCGACAGCCCTCTGACGATCGGGACAAGTTATTCTGATACGGATGTAGTCAAAGTGACCTATAATTCCAGAGAAATTATCCCAAATGTAATAAAATATTTTGATTGCCAAGAATTGTAGTCAAGTTGACATTAACTGGACTGTCCCTTGTGTCACATGTTTCATGGTACATAATCTCTGATTGTGATTCACTCCTAAAATTTGAGGTTAAACAGTGTTCTCGGCAGTGTTTAAACATGGCCAATTGAACATCGGTTTTAGACAGTGTCTGAGTGATGAATAAAGTCTTTGCAATGCGGCAGCCATACTTAGACACTGTTTAACTGTAAACATCGTCTAAATAGAATTTCTGCAACTGGCCCTGAGATTTTAACCAACATTCTCCATTTTCAGGGAAATGGTGTTGGCAATTAATCCTAGAACCATGAAAGGCTGTGGTTTAAATAGGACTTTATAGTTTGCTTAGCAGATAAAGGAGTGACCTCAAAGTGCAAGGTATTTTCAAGAGCAATAACCCAATAAATACTTCAAAACATAGGCTTACTATAAAGTTATTGGTTTTACGTCCCACTAACTACCCTTTTCTTTTACGGTTTTCGGAGATGCCGGATATCAGTCCTGCAGGAGTTCTTTTATGTACCAGTAAATCTCCCGACATGAAGCGGACATATTTGAGCACCTTCAAACACAACCGGACTGAGCCAGGATCGAATCTGCCAAGTTGGGGTCAGAAAGCCAGTGCCTCAGCCCGGCACATCGGCTTACAAAGTGTGCTGCAACATTAGGAGAAGGCTGTCCAATTTAAAGCATAATAACATGTACCTGTAAGAACTGCTTATATTTAGGTTTGAGTCCTAAGGGCAACCACTATATTCAGTCCATTCCTATCGAGCAAGGGTTGGTGAAAACAACCAACAAATACTGCCACAACTTCAAACAGAAGTGGCAGCACAGACTAAAAAATAAAATTGCACAAACTGCTAGTCAAAGTCGTTCAAGCAGAAATAATGGTTAGAATGTTACTTGCTATCTCTAGAATTCATAAGCAGAAACAAAGGTTAAAGTCTTCACAATTATTGTGAGGGAATAAAACTACATTCTAATAAAAAAGGTTAATAGAAACAATCAAGACATATAAACCATAATATAGAATACTCTTAAGAGTTCTTACATATATCAGTAAAAAACATGGAGTAAATAATTACAATATAGAAGTTTCTTTCATTACAAGATTTATTACACAAGCAGCGGCCATCTCCAGCTTAACACAGGAACAACTGTGAATTTATGGTAATGTGGTGTGACCTTGTAGACGACATTTTTACTTCTGATGTAGGTACGTAGCTCAGTGCAATATTTTTCTCCAAAGTCCTCCTGACTGCCCGCCTGTTACCTCACTCGTTTCTGCCCAGGCGACCTTTAAACCATTCCTACACTTACACTAAAACAATCTTAACTCCGAAACCATTCAACCAGCAATAATGGTAAAGGGTACATCCCACACCAAAAAGAGAACCTATGACTGATAAAGAACAAGGAATACGAAGAACAAACTAGGAACATAAAAATAACGTATGATCAAGAGGAAATAATTCCCTAAATGAAACAAACAGCGGAATAGGTAGCCCCAATAAATCCAAGGAAAACACACCAATGGTGGAATGATGAATGTAACAAACAGAAGAAAAGACACCAAGCCTGGTTAAAGTATCAGAATCAAAAAGTGGAAGAATCACACTTTAAATTAACAAAACAAAAACTCAAAAAATAATAAGAAGGGTAAAACGCCAATACCAAAAAATATACTTCAAATGATAGAAACAAGTAGCGAGAAAACAAACTCAAGAAATTACTATAAAATATTTAGCAGACAAAATGAAAAATTGAAGTTTATTGAGAAAGTGGATGATAATCCACACATGAAACGTGCGCAAATTGCCCAGATGTTGGACATTCCTTCGATAAATTTAAACATAATCTTACGCAATTCGTGTTTCCAACAATGTTTCTCCTTGATGTTTTACTATGCTGGTGCTCTTAAAATGTATTACTTCTTTATATATTTCATTAAATATAATTGTAAACATTGTTTCTTCATTTTCATTATAATTATTTTTAAGTCCAAACTTAATCTTAAATTTAACAGTAATTGTTTTTCATTTTTTAGTAAGTTCCCTCCTTATGACATTTTTTTCGGTCCCCACAAAAATATCCTAACCACTTTTGGCTGTATTTAGGTCTGCTAAAGACTACAAAATGCAGTGTTGCCACACGACTGAAAGAGAATGACAGACATAGCCACCTGGGACAGGCAGAAAGATTATCAGTCGCTGAACACTCATTGCTAGCAGGCCATGACATGCAGTACAGCAACACCAAGGTACTGTCAACTACTGTATCTTATCACACTCAGCTACAAAGGGAAGCCATTAAAATCCTGAAGCACATCAACAGCCAACAGCTTCAACCATTAGGAGGAATCTAAATGGGTAAACAAACCCTAGTTTCCAGTCCTGAAAACTTTAAATCCTGAAGCACAAGATGGCTGCGGCAGACCAGAAAAAACAATGGGTGATTAGTTGCCTGTCTCCTGCCATTAGGCTCCTTAATGCTTCAAGCATTGGCCGAAGAACAGCTAATCAGTAACCGCCCCTCCAGCATAGTGGACCAATAGGGGAGCTGCGCACACTAGCCTGCACTATATAACGAGGTGGAATTGCAAAACCAATCCATTCCATTGAGAGCTTTGCAGCTATCAATGTCAGTTAGAACCCTTGATAATGCCAAACACAGTCTTTGGTGAAACGTCCGGAGCATCACACACTCCTGGACCACGGCCTACAAGCCCAGAAAATACAGACATGATTTGTAATCCCGGCCGTAAAATCCTCAATTGCTATATGTCCTGAGAATGGTTTTCTGTGGTTTTCCATTTTCACTTCCAGGTAAATGCCAGCACAGTTCCTATTCGTAGGCCACAGCAAATTACTATGGCACTTCCTTATCCAGTTTCATTCACTATCATTCATTATCTTCTCAACTGAGGTTGGCATCCGGCCATAAAACACGCTGCCAAATATCATCTCACCTCATCCCCGACCCATATCGGGAAACAGGACTACGTTTCAGTAATAGTATCAGTAAAAATTTATCGGTAAAGGTGCTCTTTCCTTTAAAATAACCTGGCGCAGAGGATTCGCCTAGTCATCGAACTATGGCCTTGAAAATGTTAAATAGTTTTTTTAATCAGTACTGACAAGGCGAACACATTACATAACCCATGCTTTTTCAGTGTAGTGATTATTACGGATTTTACAACCAGATGCCCTTCTGACGCCAATCTCATCAGAAGAGTGAAATGAATGACATGATTCATGCTAGTAAGAAGGTACAGGGTGAAACCCAGAATTGCACACTCCTGTTGAATAACACCAAGGCTTAAGGCTGAAGGCTTAACGTAGCCATTCGATGGACAATCTCTATCAACACAGTCACATGCCCTCAAGCCATATGAACACTACAGAGACGTTAGGAATTCAATCCAAGCTTTTGGGATGCAATCTGGGGATTATAAACTGTAGAACACCACCTCTTCTACCCTGCCAACCAACATTCTCATGGTAAAAATGTTTTCAACCAACGGACTCAAACCAGCTAACCACACTGTCGGACCATAACGATCATGGCCACCAGCAGGCAGAAAAAAAGTAATAGGGAACATGCATGATCCGGGGTTTTAATTAAAAATATGCTAATCTGATTCAAAATTGCATGCAGAATTCAAAAATGTGATCAAAATGTACAAATAATAACTCCAAACATGATAAAAATCTACGAAAATGTCACGTCACGCAAGTACGCGATCTCATTGGCCTGACGTCATCGTACAGGTTGACTGAATTAGCAGACGAAATAACACATAGTGAGCTGTGAGAAGCAGGATACACTTCGCGTATTTCTACTTTACGTTAGTGTCTAGTATGGTTAAATTCGAGGTCTATACATTGGATAATAATCTGAGTGGTATATTTTAGACTTAAAATGAATCCTGCGCAGACAGTGAGGCAGAAAACTTATAAATGGTGTAGAGTTCCGATGTGCAATAGCACATCGCATACCATACCAAACAAATTGTTTATAAACGTTCCAAAGACGCTAAAACTAGGGAGAAATGGATTTTGGCGAGCTGGAGAAATGCTGGTGATATATCGGAAAAGTCTACAGTTTATTCTTTTGAAGATTTTAACGTAAGATGAATTTGTTTGAATTTTCAAATCACTTTTCCATGTCAGCTGTTCTAGTGGTAAAACTTTAAATTTTAATGTATGATGCTTTATTTAAATGCTTCAATTACATCTTGGAATATGAAAGTAATAAACAGTGCATTAAATAATGCTGATTATTAAAGTATTCTCAAACCTAACCTATGTTTTGGGTGATCCATGTCAAGATAATAAATCAAAGGGGTTATGAACCATTTTGACAGCTCTAATTCTACCAATATATCTTGACATGGGACAGTTATGTATGTCTTTATTGAAGAGCTTAATTGGTAAAGAAATTTAGGCTATATCTAAATACTCTATAATGTAACAAAGAATAGGAGTGTACATCATGAAAGGAAACAACGTGAATTTAACAAATGTATAACTGTACACAAAACCAATGCTTGTCTGTTGGGGTCTTATAAGTTAACAATGCCCAATTATAATAATTATCATAATATTAATGAAATAAATAACATAATTGCACACAGGTGAAAATAATGATGTAGGTGTTTAAAATATTATCCAACTTAGCCTAAGTTTTAGGTTATACGAGCCAAGTCAATAAACCGAAGGGTAAAAATACCGTGCGAGTTGGCTCTGCGGTTAGGAGCGCGCAGCAGTGAGCTCACATCCGGGAGATAGAAGGTTTTGAACCCCATTGCCGGCAGCCCTGAAGATGGTTTTCCGTGGTTTCCCATTTTCACACCAGGCAAATGCTGAGGCTGTACCTAAGGCCACGGCCGCTTTGTTCCCATTCCTAGGCCTTTCCTGTCCCATCGTCGCCATAAGACCTATATGTGACGGTGTGACGTAAAGCAAACAGCAAATAATAATAATAATAATAATAATAATAATAATAATAATAATAATAATAATAAAGTAAAAGTCACAGCACCCAAAGACATTCCTGTATTGAGCGACTAAAATGTCACCAGCACACTTTTCTTTCCTGATATGCTCAGCTTGTTAAAAGCCAAATGTAATTAATGTTACTGGCTTCACGCCCCGCTAACTACTTCTACGATTTTCGGAGACGCCGATGTGCAGGAATTTAGTCCTGCAGGAGTTATTTTACGTGCCAGTAAATCTACCGACACGAGGCTGACGTATTTGAGCACCTTCAACTACCACCGAACTGAACCAGGATCGAACCTGCCAAGTTGGGGTCAGAAGGCCAGCACCTCAACAGTCTGAACCACTCAGCCCGACTTGTGAAAACTAGATGAAGTCATATTTATCTTTATCATGTTTAACTTTTTCCCTCCACAAAGATATTTAATTCTCTTTCATGGGCCCCGGAAGTGGGTAGGCCAGTTGTCCCAACCATAAATATATATTTTTTTGGGAATGATAGATTATAGCCCTATAGTACTATGATCTTTCTTTCTTTCCTTCTTTCTTTCTTTCTTAATCAGTTTATCCTTCAGGGTTGGTTTTCTATCAGACTCAGCGAGGGATTTCACCTCTACCACTTCAAGGGCAGTGTCCTGGAACGTGAGACTTTGAGTATGGTGGTGAAACTGGTGAGGAGGGCCATTACCTCGCCCAGGCGGCCTCACCTGTTATGCTCAACAGGGGCCTTGTTGGAGGATGGGAGGATCTGAAGGGATAGACAAGGAAGAGGGAAGGAAACGGCCGTGGCCTTAGGTGCCTGGAGGAGAAGTAGGAAAATACGAAAAACCACTTCGAGGATGGCTGAGGTGGGATTGGAAACCCTTCTACTCAGTTGACCTCCCGAGGCTGAGTAGACCCCGTTCCAGCCCTCGTACTATTTGTTTTCAAGTTTCATGGCAGAGCCGGGAATCGAAACCGGGCCTCCGGGAGTGGCACACATAAACCACTACACCACAGAAGCGGACTAGTACTATAATGCTACCTATATGTTTATGTTAGTGCTGAAATCCGATTTCTTACTTTACTAATGCTGAAAGCCCGAAAATGTAATGTTATTCTTTAATAGGGGAATCAGTCTAGAAGGAAATGTTGAAAGTGATGTGATATCTATCCAGGTTCGTTGTTACCCTAATACTATGGGTTATAGTACGTTGCACGTATATAAAAGATGCCACTTACAAACTTGCTTGTTATCCGTGAATTTCTGCGGCCACAAAAGTCACTATTTTTCAAGAATGATGACATTTACACATGATAGATTGTCTGATTGTGCTGTTTTGAACCTTTCTCCTGTCATTTTGAAGTTATTCGCGATCATGAATAATAAACAATCGGCTTTTAGCAACGGCTGATGCACAACGGCTGGTAGAGCTCCATGCGGTAGTGGATCGTGACGTCACAGCGCGCCGCTTACGTCAGAGGCCGTTTCACTCGCCTTGCGGAAAGGCACTATTAAATATTTTTTTAATGGTAGAAAACAAGGCAACATACCACAATGTAATAGGTTTACGTACTATTTCATTGGTGTACTTTTCAAAAAAAATATTTTTGAAAATGATGAATGTTCCCAATTGCCTCTTTTTAAATTTTTTATCTCAATTCATGTTTTTCAACACCAAGTGTATTCCAACAAAGTGTTTCACAAGCTGAATATAGAGCATTTGGAAATTATGTCTGAAGATCTGTGATAGCTACCATGTTGCGAATAGTGTCAGAAGAAAGACCACAAAAATTATGTCTATCAGTATATGCACTAAGAAATCAAAATGAATCGTTGATTGCAGAAAGGACTTAAGTCCAGAAAACCTACTTTTGAGAAAACTAAAACTGTTTAGCAATTTCTGGATCACATTAAAATATTGTTGTTATTAGTTTAAAAATATACGAGGGCAGATCAGAAAACAAGTTGTACTTCCCAGTTATGGCCATTTATTACAGCAACATGACTATAATGACATACACTGTAACGTCACTTTTCCACATAGTTTCCAAGAGACTCCAAACATTTCTGCAAACGCACAACCAACTTGTCGATGCCGGATGCATAGAAATTTCCTACAGTGTTCTGCAACCACTCGGAGACAGCGGCCTTCACCTCCTCATCGGTCTGGAAACGTCGACAACTGAGCTCCGTTTTCAGCTTACCGAACAGATGAAAGTCACATGGCGCTAGGTCGGGACTGTACGGTGGATGTTGCCAGACCTCCCACTTGAAATGCTGCAGCAGTTCTCTCGTTTGGCGGGCCTTGTGAGGTGTTGCGTTATCGTGCAACAAAATCACAACGGCACTCAATTTCCCCCGGTGCTTCTCTTTAATCGCTTTACGCAACCGGTGCAATGTTTGACAATACGCTGCCGCGTTGATCGTCGTTCCTTTCAGCATGAAGTCCACGTGCAGCAAAGACTCCATGTCAAAGAACACTGTCGCCATAACCTTACCGGCTGAAGGTTGAACCTTGGCCTTCTTTCGTTGTGGTGATGAGGGGTGCAACCATTCCACTGATGTTCACTTCGTTCTGGGAGTGAAGTAGTGGACCCACGTTTTGTCGCCTGTGACGATTCGCCGCAGAAACCCGTTGCTGTCTGTGGCATAGCGTTGCAAAAATCCCTTGTGCTCATTGGTGAGAAGACGTGGGACACATCTTTGACACTGGTTACGATATCCAAGGTCCTCGTGAACAATGGTGAACACACTGCCATACGGCATGTTCAGCTGTAATACCAATATAAATGGTCCGTTATTGGACATTATAAATTTTCCAGCTAACTCATTCCTGGCTGCCAGCGTTTCGCCCCCGTGTGCTAGGCTGGGCTCATCAGTTGGTACCTAGCACACCTACCAAGATGCTGGCTAGTGCACACCATGTAGGCCACTGTGTAGGCTAATTGTAACCACCAGCAGTGCCAATGCACTATGGGAGACTGTCTCACTACCAAAAATTGATGCCTGCTTGGCCATCAGATGATTTACATTTTTGGTAGTGAGACAGTCTCCCATAGTGCATTGGCACTGCTGGTGGTTACAATTAGCCTACGCAGTGGCCTACATGGTGTGCACTAGCCAGCATCTTGGTAGGTGTGCTAGGTACCAACTGATGAGCCCAGCCTAGCACACGGGGGCGAAACGCTGGCAGCCAGGAATGAGTTAGCTGGAAAACTTATAATGTCCAATAACGGACCATTTATATTGGTATTATAAATTTACTCATTCAGAACAAATATTTCAGAATCCCTCTGGGCCACATGTAAATCATGTTCAGCTGTGTCGCGATTTCTCTCAGTTTAATGCGCCGGTTCTGCCTAATGATCACATTTACACTGTTGATCTTTGCACGGGTCCTGGACGTTGCGGGCCTGCCTTTGCGATGGTTGTCTGTGATATCCGTGCGTCCGGCTTCGAATTGCTGACACCACTTTACGATACCTTGCCGGGAAATGGCCCGCTCCCCATACACAGCACTAATTTCACGATGAATGTCCGTGCAATTCTTCCTTTTGGCCCATACGAATCGGATTGTCGCAGGCATCTCATATTTGGAGTGAACATCCAGTTGACGAGCCACTGCATTTGGCCGCTATTCGCACAATACTAGACAGGACACCACAGCGACCTGCCTAACAGACGTGTGGGCAGTGTCTGTCGCTTTCTCCGCTGTGCCCACGTTTGCGACACACAGCGCGCTGCTGCGACGCGTTAGTGCAACTAACCTTTTGATCCACCTAAGGAAATACATACTCACTGAATAAACTTGAAATCATAATTTCATGTGTAATGTATGTCCTATTAATTTTAAAAACTTCTGGATAAGTCCTTTCTGAAATCAACAGCTGCCAACAGTTTAAACTGCTCAGTTATTAATTATGTAAGATATTAAGAGTCATGAATTATCCAATGAAAATGTATTCAACCTTTTTTTTTTAACAATATAGCTAACTCAACACATTGTTCTCTAACGTTAATAGTCACTTTTGTCCACAGCACACAGAATAATATATTTATTTTTCAATATTGATACCAACTTTAAATCAAAATGGACACAAAATGCAATGCTAGGGATTAATATAGCCTGTGAGCCAACATATTTCTATAGTTATAAGTAAGCGGAAATTAATGCAATCTTACTTGGAGAGCGTCTCAGAGGAGAGATGTGTTCATTGCGATGTCCAGGAACCCATCATCCCACCCCCAAAAGCACATTTACTTCTATAACCTAATTAAGATTATTACACGCCATTTTCATTTCTGAAGTAGCTACTTGTATTCCTATTGGCCAATGTAAAGAGGCATGTGATGATCTTCCTGTGAAGAATGTTGATCATAATCCATTACCAACCGCAGCACAATAAAAGCACCAGATCCTATCCTAACTGTCCAGACCAATCGTGCTTCCTC